>NC_092235.1:330666-460687 GCF_036320965.1 Panulirus ornatus
CTCGGCCACGTGTTAACCACGTGGTTGATGGAGGATTAACCGCCAAATCCCACGAAGAGAGAAGAAAGAAGAGAGAAGAAAGAAGACAGAAGACAGAAGACAGAAGACCGAAGAAAGAAGTGGATTGTAACGTTGCCTCCCGCGTTGGTCCTTCCCGCGGGAGACCGTTACGGTGACGACGCCGGCAGGCTGTTCCCTCACCACCCTCGCTGCTCCCCACACCCCCGCGTTGCCTCCACTCCATCTTCACATGTCTTTTTATTTTCTATTTTTTTATCATCCATCATCCATCTCTCGACCGTTTGGCTTGAGCAATCTCTACCCCAGCTTCCCCAACCCATTCTGGAAAACTCATTTTCCTGAGGAGTGGAGGCTGGAGTGGACCTGTTCTCACCTGACGGGGTGGAGACCCTCACACTATCTCTTACCTCTCCCCTACCTTGGACCGTCGAGCCTCCCTCACTCACGTTTTCTCGCACTAGGACACTGATGCCACCAACATGCCGCCCGACATACGTCTAAAATCCCACAAAACTGATTGTCCCCCTCCTTCCACGTTCGAACTCCTGTCCATCGTCTTTAAGACCACTGAGATCCGTCCTACTAGGGTCATTCAATTCCCCTCGAACAAATACCAGTTTAAGATTTGCTTGGGCAAAGATAGTGATTTAGATAGAATCCTATCTAAGCCTCTCCTTGATGAACTAGCTAAAAAAACTACCAAATCGTTCAGGACCGCTGCCCCTTCAAGCTAGATGTACTATTATTGCCTACAATGTTGATGAATCTATCTTGTCCCTCAGCCCTTCGGAGATTGTTGAAGCCATCAATGGCGAAAACAATGACGTTAATGTCATCAACGTCTATAAACCGAATAACTCCAGATCAATAAAGATACAATGTTCAAACCCGACCGAGGCCGATCGCCTGCTCTCCCGGGGAGTCCTGTTCCCCATGATCTCTGTGCCTGCAAAATCCCTGAAGAAAGATGAACATCTCGACGTACAACAATGTTTCAAATGTCTGAAATACCGACATGAGACTAAGAACTGTAAAGAACCCCACCAAACCTGTAGTGAATGCGCGGAAACTGGTCATGGTTTAGGTGTTTGCAAGGCTCAGGCAGCGAAGTGTGTCAACTGTAAAGGTAGACATGTTGCTGTATCTGGACTATGCCCACGTAAGAAGGAGCAACTCCGCGCAGTGCGTCAGGCACGTTGATTAGTTTTGCAAACAATTTGCCTTCTTGTCCACATAATAAGTCTATGATACACTAGTTGTCTGTCTTGGACAATCGCATGTTTGCCAAATGGCGTCCTAGCTACGTTTATTCGTTTCTATCAACTAACTGTTTTGTATAGTGAAAGCTTTGCGGAAGATGAAAGCCGGCAAGGCAGCAGGTTTGGATGGTATTGCAGTGGAATTTATTAAAAAAGGGGGTGACTGTATTGTTGACTGGTTGGTAAGGTTATTTAATGTATGTATGACTCATGGTGAGGTGCCTGAGGATTGGCGGAATGCGTGCATAGTGCCATTGTACAAAGGCAAAGGGGATAAGAGTGAGTGCTCAAATTACAGAGGTATAAGTTTGTTGAGTATTCCTGGTAAATTATATAGGAGGGTATTGATTGAGAGGGTGAAGGCATGTACGGAGCATCAGATTGGGGAAGAGCAGTGTGGTTTCAGAAGTGGTAGAGGATGTGTGGATCAGGTGTTTGCTTTGAAGAATGTATGTGAGAAATACTTAGAAAAGCAAATGGATTTGTATGTAGCATTTATGGATCTGGAGAAGGCATATGATAGAGTTGATAGAGATGCTCTGTAGAAGGTATTAAGAATATATGGTGTGGGAGGAAAGTTGTTAGAAGCAGTGAAAAGTTTTTATCGAGGATGTAAGGCATGTGTACGTGTAGGAAGAGAGGAAAGTGATTGGTTCTCAGTGAATGTAGGTTTGCGGCAGGGGTGTGTGATGTCTCCATGGTTGTTTAATTTGTTTATGGATGGGGTTGTTAGGGAGGTAAATGCAAGAGTTTTGGAAAGAGGGGCAAGTATGAAGTCTGTTGGGGATGAGAGAGCTTGGGAAGTGAGTCAGTTGTTGTTCGCTGATGATACAGCGCTGGTGGCTGATTCATGTGAGAAACTGCAGAAGCTGGTGACTGAGTTTGGTAAAGTGTGTGGAAGAAGAAAGTTAAGAGTAAATGTGAATAAGAGCAAGGTTATTAGGTACAGTAGGGTTGAGGGTCAAGTCAATTGGGAGGTGAGTTTGAATGGAGAAAAACTGGAGGAAGTAAGTGTTTTAGATATCTGGGAGTGGATCTGGCAGCGGATGGAACCATGGAAGCGGAAGTGGATCATAGGGTGGGGGAGGGGGTGAAAATTCTGGGGGCCTTGAAGAATGTGTGGAAGTCGAGAACATTATCTCGGAAAGCAAAAATGGGTATATTTGAAGGAATAGTGGTTCCAACAATGTTGTATGGTTGCGAGGCGTGGGCTATGGATTGAGTTGTGCGCAGGAGGATGGATGTGCTGGAAATGAGATGTTTGAGGACAATGTGTGGTGTGAGGTGGTTTGATCGAGTGAGTAACGTAAGGGTAAGAGAGATGTGTGGAAATAAAAAGAGCGTGGTTGAGAGAGCAGAAGAGGGTGTTTTGAAGTGGTTTGGGCACATGGAGAGAATGAGTGAGGAAAGATTGACCAAGAGGATATATGTGTCGGAGGTGGAGGGAACAAGGAGAAGAGGGAGACCAAATTGGAGGTGGAAAGATGAAGTGAAAAAGATTTTGTGTGATCGGGGCCTGAACATGCAGGAGGGTGAAAGGAGGGCAAGGAATAGAGTGAATTGGAGCGATGTGGTATACCGGGGTTGACGTGCTGTCAGTGGATTGAATCAAGGCATGTGAAGCGTCTGGGGTAAGCCATGGAAAGCTGTGTAGGTATGTATATTTGCGTGTGTGGACGTATGTATATACATGTGTATGGGGGGGGTTGGGCCATTTCTTTCGTCTGTTTCCTTGCGCTACCTCGCAAACCCGGGAGACAGCGACAAAGCAAAATAAATTAAAAAAATAAAATATATATATATATATATATATATATATATATATCATATACCATACAAAGCTCCAACAGCCAGGATCGAACCTGGGACCCCTTGTGCAAGAGGCAGGCATGCTAACCGCTAGGCTAAGGGACTGTATAATAGGAAACAACTATTCGAAATACTAAGTATATATATATATATATATATATATATATATATATATATATATATATATATATATATATTCTTTTTCTTTTACACTATTCGCCATTTCCCGCGTTAGCGAGTTTGCGCCAAGAACAGAGAACTGGGCCCCTGAGGGAATATTCTTACCTGGCCCCCTTCTCTGTTCCTCCTTTTGGAAAATTAAAAAAGAAATAATGAGAGGGGAGGATTTCCAGCCCCCCGCTCCCTCCCCTCGCCTTCTACGACACGCAGGGAATACGTGGGAAGTATTCTTTCTCCCCTATCCCCAGGGATATGTATATATATATATATATATTTGGATATATGGATTTGTATGTAGCATTTATGGATCTGGAGAAGGCATATGATAGAGTTGATAGAGATGCTCTGTGGAAGGTGTTAAGGTTATATGGTGTGGGAGGCAAGTTGATAGAAGCAGTGAAAAGTTTTTATCGAGGATGTAAGGCATGTGTACGTGTAGGAAGAGAGGAAAGTGATTGGTTCTCAGTGAATGTAGGTTTGCGGCAGGGGTGTGTGATGTCTCCATGGTTGTTTAATTTGTTTATGGATGGGGTTGTTAGGGAGGTGAATGCAAGAGTTTTGGAAAGAGGGGCAAGTATGAAGTCTGTTGTGGATGAAAGAGCTTGGGAAGTGAGTCAGTTGTTGTTCGCTGATGATACAGCGCTGGTGGCTGATTCATGTGAGAAAGTGAAGAAGCTGGTGACTGAGTTTGGTAAAGTGTGTGAAAGAAGAAAGTTAAGAGTAAATGTGAATAAGAGCAAGGTTATTAGGTACAGTAGGGTTGAGGGTCAAGTCAATTGGGAGGTAAGTTTGAATGGAGAAAAACTGGAGGAAGTAAAGTGTTTTAGATATCTGGGAGTGGATCTGGCAGCGGATGCAACCATGGAAACGGAAGTGGATCATAGGGTGGGGGAGGGGGCGAAAATCCTGGGAGCCTTGAAGAATGTGTGGAAGTCGAGAACATTATCTCGGAAAGCAAAAATGGGTATGTTTGAAGGAATAGTGGTTCCAACAATGTTGTATGGTTGCGAGGCGTGGGCTATGGATAGAGTTGTGCGCAGGAGGATGGATGTGTTGGAAATGAGATGTTTGAGGACAATGTGTGGTGTGAGGTGGTTTGATCGAGTAAGTAACGTTAGGGTAAGAGAGATGTGTGGAAATAAAAAGAGCGTGGTTGAGAGAGCAGAAGAGGGTGTTTTGAAATGGTTTGGGCACATGGAGAGAATGAGTGAGGAAAGATTGACCAAGAGGATATATGTGTCGGAGGTGGAGGGAACGAGGAGAAGTGGGAGACCAAATTGGAGGTGGAAAGATGGAATGAAAAAGATTTTGTGTGATCGGGGCCTGAACATGCAGGAGGGTGAAAGGATGGCAAGGAATAGTGTGAATTGGATCGATGTGGTATACCGGGGTTGACGTGCTGTCAGTGGATTGAATCAGGGCATGTGAAGCGTCTGGGGCAATCCATGGAAAGCTGTGTAGGTATGTATATTTGCGTGTGTGGACGTATGTATATACATGTGTATGGGGGTGGGTAGGGCCATTTCTTTCGTTTGTTTCCTTGCGCTACCTCGCAAACGCGGGAGACAGCGACAAAGCAAAAAAAAAATATATATATATATATATATATATATATATATATATATATATATATATATATATATATATATATATATATGTTATATTTCATTGCTGTCTCCCGCGTTAGCGAGGTAGCTCAAGGAAACAGACGAAAGAATGGCCCAACCTATCCTTATGCACATGTATATACATAAACGCCCACACACGTACATGTACAAACCTATACATTTCAACGTGTATATACATATACATGCACAGACATATACATATATGCACATGTACATATTCATACATGCTGTTTTCTTCTATTCCATCGCCACCCCGCCACACATGAAATGACAACCCCTCACCCCTCGTGCGCGCGAGGTAGCGCTGGGAAAAGACAACAAAGGCCAAATTCCTTCACACTCACAGTCTCTAGCTGTCATGTATAATGCACCGAAACTACAGCTCCCACAGGCCCCACAAAACTTTCCATGGTTTACCCCAGACGCTTTACATGCCCTGGTTCAATCCATTGACAGCACGTCGACCCCGGTATACTACATCGTTCCGATTCACTCTATTCCTTGCACGCCTTTCACCCTCCTGCATGTTTATGCCTCGATCACTCAAAATCTTTTTCACTCCTTCTTTCCACCTCCAATCTGGTCTCCCACTTCTCGTTTCCTTCACCTCTGATACATATATTCTCTTTGATTTTGATTTTGACGAATTTTTTTGAGAAGTTTATGAAAACCAAACTTTACAAACAAGTCCAACAATATACCGATCGCTTTCATTTCGCTTATACGAGAAATCGAGGTGTAGAGGATGTAACTCTGTGCTTTATTGATTATGTTCTCGAGCATATGAACAGATCTAATATTACCGATATACAACATTTTGTAGATTTTTCTAGCGCTTTTAACGCCATTCAGCATCATAAAATGATGCTTAAACTTAATAACATGAACGTCAATTCTAACTAAATTCTCTGGAATAATGTTTTCCTTACAGGAAGGCCTCAATATGTTCAATTTCTTACATGAAAAATTGTATATCATGATAACAAATACAAGTGGAGCACGGAGGTGGATGGTGTGGTCAGCCAATATACTCGTGAGTGTTGGTGTCATGTTGGCCAGGTGGAGCACAGAGGTGGATGGTGTGGTCAGCCAGTATACTAGTGAGTGTTGGTGTCATGTTGGCCAGGTGGAGCACAGAGGTGGATGGTGTGGTCAGCCAGTATACTAGTGAGTGTTGGTGTCATGTTGGCCAGGTGGAGCACAGAGGTGGATGGTGTGGTCAGCCAGTATACTAGTGAGTGTTGGTGTCATGTTGGCCAGGTGGAGCACAGAGGTGGATGGTGTGGTCAGCCAGTATACTAGTGAGTGTTGGTGCCATGTTGCCAAGTTATGTATGCAGATGATGCCGTTCTCCTAAGTCAATGTACAAATGATGATGACGTGTATCCGGAAGTTGAACATTTTACGTTATGATGTAATGATAATGACCTTGAACTCAATGTTCAGAAAACAAAACAAATGATTGTAAATCACATTAGCTTACCAGTGGCTCAGGTACAATTATATGTTAGTGGTGAACTTGTAGAATCTATGAAGGAATGTAATTACTTGATAATGACTTTTCTTTCAATAGAAATATGGAGGCACTGTACAAAAAGGTAATTTCTAGAATGTATTTTGTTAGGAATCTTAGCAACCTTAAAATTAACACTAAAACTATAGATTTATTTTATACAGCTTTTATACAGTCAGTAATCTCATTATCATTCACATGTTGGTAGGCAAACTGGAATTCAGATCAAAACATAAATAGACAAAAGTTATCAAGAACTGCATTAAATTAGGAATACCAGTTCACTACTAGAAATATACACAAAATGTTAATGAGGTAATAAATTACCTACGATGAAAAGATATTGTGTTTAGCATTATGAAGAGCAAGGAAGAAAATAGACCCAGATGAGCCAGTGTCCGGGCTCGGCCACTCCTCCATATTGTTTCCCCGGTAGCCACTTGGGCAGCGCTACTGTGCGTCGACTTCCTATTGGTGGACCGCTGCTGCTCGTGATTCATGATTGGTCCTCTGCGGACCAGTGGTTACTGTGATTGGTCCTCCGCGGACCAGTGGTTACTGTGATTGGTCCTCTGCGGACCAGTGGTTACTGTGATTGGTCCTCTGCGGACCAGTGGTTACTGTGATTGGTCCTCCGCGGACCAGTGGTTACTGTGATTGGTCCTCCGCGGACCAGTGGTTACTGTGATACGTTCCCGTGGTATATTGATTAGGGCCGCAGTTGGCCGTGCTGTCTTACCTTACCTGGTACATGTATAATGGACACACGTAAAACATGTTATCTTTTCATATTTTTTCTTGAGAGAAATCTTAATAAACTTCAAAAACGGAAAGAGAAACACAAATGTCAAAACATTAGTATATCTACTCACGTGTATATTCATATTTCTACATCTAGATGAAACAGACGAATGTGTTACATATTTTGAAATGTTACTCAGGACTGAACGTATGTATATTGATAGATCTTAATAAGTGGGAGCAGTTAAGGTCAGAACTGGTAAAAGAGACCTTCCCTTATTTACCGGGTTTTTTTTTGGGGGGGTTAGCTTAGCTCTTTAGCTTAGTGAAGCATTCCTCCATTTCCTTCACTAAATTTCATTTGTGTTTATTTTCTGTGTTTACTCTTCTCTTTTTGTGTTTACAGACAAGTGGTTGTTGACCGGTGTGTCTGGTGTTGCTGGACCACTGGTACATCTCACGAAGGTTGTTTGGACACAATTGTGCGACCATGTGAGAGGTGATGACAGCAGGAGAACTCCACCCAGCTTGGTACGTCCAGCCGGCCCTACTGTGGGGCGCTTGTCTGTCTGATCACCTGCCTCGTATATTGTCTTAGAGAAGATGTAAGGTGTTACAAGTACCTTTTGTGTGGGGTGGTACCACACGCCACCCCAGAATCTGGGGTCTAGCCCCACTGGTATGGACTCTAGTAAGCCAACCACTCACTACTCCCGTAGTGGGTAGTTAGTGGTGTTGACCGACCTACGCTGGACATTAAGTGCACAAATGCAGAATTTGTTATGTTACATGTGACCGGTTCAACGCTTCCCTCAACCCCTTCCTCATCAAGAAAGTGATTGATGGTCTGGCTCGATATTTCGCCTAAGGGCTGAGGAGTCTTATTCAAGAATTATTACCATCTTCATCCTAGCCGTAATGAACAGAAATAGTTAACAGAGCTTTTATATCCCAGCTACAGTGAAGGAAATAAATACAACTGAGAGGAGATCAATTTCATACACATTGGTGGAAGACTGAAGGAAATTATTAAGTTCTTATTCGAATTTTGTCTTATCTTGATTTTGTTGATTTTCATTGACCAGTAAATCTTGACCTCCACAAGGTAAGGCTGCCAATAACTTTTGCACATGTCATCCAAAAACTATATCACTACACATCTTGTGCTTCATATTTTGAAACACAGAATGAAGAAGTTTGATATACCTTACTTGGGTCTGGTCATGTAGTGATGTGCTGGCTATCCTTATTTGACAATTATGTTGCACATGATAGGAAAGCTGTTTGGTAAAACTGGAGGGATGAAGGAACTTTATTTAATGGAAGTGCCAGATACTTCTTGGTTCCTGTTCTCTACAGTCTGCTATATTGAAAACTATCTTGTGTTTGTTGATAAAACTTTATGAATATTTGATATTTATGTAAAAATTGGAGTGCATGAATGAATTAATATGAAATATACAATAATGAAAGAATGCTTGTAAAATCTGGAAAAAATCTAAACTTTACATTTCAGAATAAAAACATTGCAGTTATATTTCTGCTTGAACATTACATTTCATTTCACATTCTATTATTTATGCCTCCTTTTCTCTGTAAGTCCTCATGAATGAATGGAATGGCTACAAAAGCCAAAATGAGTTCAAAACTAATTCAGTTGATATATGGGTAAACCATAGCAATGAGAGGAATACATATGAAAATTATTGGTTTGATGCAAGGTACAAAAAAAAAAAGGCAACTGCAGATGTACATCTCATAGCAAAGAGTAAGTTAAACAATGAAACAATGTACAAGATTAGTAACATTACAGCCATTTTTGTTGGTGAAGCCATAATGCACGAATAAACTGAAGTCCAAATAATAAGAATCAAAAGTACATAATGTGTTGTGAAAACTGGTACCAGAATGAAGTAATTAAACACAAGAAGATATCTATAAGCATAAAACAGAAAATCCATGAAATGATAAAATTATTAACGGAATAATGATAGTTACACCAAAATAAATATTTCATGCAATTTCAAGGAAAAACAAACAAGCTCAACTAAATACTTTAAACAACGTGGCAACATGAAGAAAAGAAAAAAGCTTTGGAATTGAGTGCCTTCCACAGTATTAGGGACAGCTGCTGGGCCTCACTGTAGCTACTTCTGGGACGGTTGCCAATCTTCCTCGTATTCCCTCATGACCACAGCGCCAAACCGACTCCCGCCATCAGGCCGAGACGCACAAACATTTCTGACAAAATTGAGACAAACTCGCGTCAGTTTTGACAGCAAGTGAATTTCTACGACAATACGCTCAAGATGCTTGGTTTTTCGTTCATGGATTGAACAGAAGCAACCAACGATGGTTGCTACTGCCCAATCCATGAAGTCCCCCCCACCACGGAAAGGTAACCAAGCTTCGGGGGGGATGGGTGTTTACCCTGACGCCAACGGAGAAACTCAATACAATATTTTTATTATAACTTTCCTTAATCTTGAAAAATGAATCAATCAGAGGGAAGAATAGCCCCAGTCATATGAAGATTGGCTAACCGAATCCTTGCGCATTGTGTAGAAAGTGATTTCTTTGAGGGTTGCTTTATGGAAGGCACGGCAGCGTCGGAAGAGTTTCATTTTTTCTTTGAAGACGAAGGAAATTATCCCCGTGAATTTATGTATTTTTGGGGGCGGGATAATGTTCCCATTTTTTTCTTTCTTTGTTTTTCAACGTCCCTACGTAGATATTATGTGTCATCCACTACTGGGAGAAAGCCAGACTTCCGCTAGATTAACGTAATCCTTGGGGGGGCGAAACTAAAGTTGTCTTGGTGTTGGTTCCTCAGTGATAACCCAAACACAAACACAAACACACCTCCAGTGTCCACTCTAGGGCCGTGTTCTCCTGCAGCACCAGCAGGAAGAAAGAACTCAGGTTCCTCACCAACTGAATCTTTTGGCACGGGGAGCGTGTGTCATCTCGACACGCCTTTTAACGCCCGTACGTGGTGCGGAGTGCAGTCGGTGTGTAACGTAGGACATGTCATGTGTTATTGGTTCCAGTCGGTCTAGAACGCTGGGCCTGACATGTGTTGGGGGACCAAGTCGGTCTTGAATGGTGGGCCTGACAAGTGGGGTGGGCTGCATTTCCTCATGGATGGTGGGTCTGGTAGGGAGTGTGGGCTGCAGTGCCACTTGAGTAGGCGAGGTCACTTGGTCAGCATCAGTGGGACGGTGAGGTTTCACTTTTGCACAGCGACTGTTGACGGAAAGTGGTGTCACGTTGGCAAGAAGTGCCTTCTTGTAGGAGGCATAGCAGGGGTACTGGATGACGGCAATCCCGCGGTGGTTCTCGTACGTGGATGCAGCAAGGATACTTCTCCGTGGTGGGGCTCGCTTCGTGGTTGGTGGATGTGGCCCTCCCCGCCACATGGTCACAGTGGTTGACCTATTTTACGTCAACACATTACGAGGTCAACCTTCACCAAATCCATATGGCGTTCATACCAGCTTCACCCATATTCCATTTCCTCCAATTCCACTTCTGGGTATTCCACCTCCATATCCACACAGCCAAATTCCACTCCATCCATGACTTCCAAGTCCGGGTATTCCACCAATTCCACTCCATCCATCTCTTCAACGTCTGGGTATTCCACCTCCATATCCACACAGCCAAAGTCCACTCCATCCATCATTTCCACGTCTGGGTATTCCACTTCCATGTCCACACAGCCATAGCCCATGTCAAATACATGGACATATTCAAACTCCATCTCCTGGACAAAGGAGGATCGTCCTACCTCCTTGGTGAACATTATTATATTGAAGTGTTCGAGGAAAGGTTGAGGGAGCTTGCAAGGCGGAGCAGAGATGTTCACTCGACAGAGGTCACAGCTCAAATGATGCTCTCGGTCCTGGCTCCTCCCTTATATAACCTGGGAACTGATCATATCCTAGCATAGCTTAATATAGAGAAGTCTAATATAGTGAAGCAATACTTTAATACAGTTAAGGTTATTTCTCAATAGTTTAATACATGTGCCTGACAACAGTTCCTTCACCCGTACAATGTCCCATCAGAGAACACAAGGATTGTCATTATAATTCGTTTTTATCAGCAGAAATTAGATTAAAGTGACTAAAGATAAGTGGTTTGATATGTTATGTGTGTTCTCTGTCATCATAAAGATGGCCATCTACCCTGATGTGTAAAGAAAACATCAATTTTGCCGAGGCTGTGGTGAAGATAAGAACACAATGATATGATAATGTGGTCGTACAATGGTGTAGTCAAGATGTGTTACAACTATGTAGTGAAGATGGGAGTGTAGTGAAGAGGAGGATTTAGTGAAAATATATATGTTTCTTCACGCTGAGCCATTCCATATAGATGAATATATCTATAATCTAATTGCGGTAAATTACCATATGACTTTAACGGCACCAGCCAGCAGGGAAAATGTCGGATATAGGAGTGACTGAATATTTTGTCGGGTACAGAAATAATTGAATATTTGGTACGATCGATCAAAATGCTTTTTATAGGCAAATAATTTCTGATTTTTCAAATGATTTTTTCCATCTGTTGGAACTGGTGTAAGTAATTAAAGATATGAAAAGCGATGGAAAAGTTCAGTTTAACGCTTTTACGAATGTCTTGCTGCGTGTTTGGGAAGAGCAGTAAACTACAGGAAAATATTGGTCTAATGTCCCCTGCTCGTCCAACAGCAGATATTGTAAGGTCTGAGACATTATTTCTGGTGGAGGTGGATTCTCTCCGGCATTGCGTAAATCACTTCCGCAAACTTGCGCCATTTTGCACAAATACAGAGCCGATATGATGCATTTCCCAGCTCTGTTACGTTATGGACCCTAGTCATCCTAGCCTAACCTAGCCTAAATAAAAAGGTGTGGAATAATGTGCAACATTTCTCCTTCATAACAAGTGATAATAAACCTAGGCTATACAGCAACTAGGAACGTCCATATTTGTCTAACTTCTCACATGTCTGTGTCATCTGTCTGCAAACATGTCGACCATTACCATGAGGGCAATTGCGGCTTTTGATTTTGAATATCTCATGTATCCTCTCTGCCGTGAGATCTTCATACTTAAATAAGATGGTGGGCCGTAAGAAATATATGTCCATCGAAGGTCAACTATATGGCCCAGTTCCATCATCAGTTTCTAAGAAAACTGAAAAGGTGAGGTCCCACCGAGATTCGAACTCGGATTGCTGGATTTAGAGTCCAGAGTGCTAACCCTTACACCATGGGACCTGATAAGAAAAGATGTGATTTCATATGATTTACATATAATCAACCAGAGGCCATTCCTCCCTCCCTGCCTGCAGGGTTCAAGGTTTTCTAGAAGGTTCTCGAAGATTCTGGGTAGGAACTGCCATTGAGAGGACGTAGTTATACGTATCATTAATGATATTGTTGTTGACTTTCTGATTAAGAAAGATAGATAGATAGATAGATCGATAGATAGATAGGTAAAAAGCAGATGTTAGATAGATCGATAGATACGTAAGGCTGTATGTGTCAGTTTTCACAGAAATCATTGATATCTGCGTTATTCTGCAAGAAATACATGTACATGGATGTAGTGATAATATGGGTTAGGTATAAGACCAGTCGTGTTGAGATTGTAGTGAATGTGACCATTGACTTCAACCTTAATAGTGTAGTGAAGATAAAGTTGTAGTGAAGATAAATCTTGAAGTGACTCATAAGGTTGTTGTGAGTACAAGGATGCATCGTAAATGAGTACTTCCTACCTGAAAGTCAACAATTACAAAATTGATCAAGTATAACAACATCCTCGGACAACCAACTACAAACACCAACCATAGAGTGAACCTGACTGTCATCTAACGACGACCTCTCAAAGGTAATGATCTTACCAGAATCTTCGAGAACCTTCTAGAAAACCTTGAACCCTGCAGGCAGGGAGGGAGGAATGGCCTCTGGTTGATTATATGTAAAACATTTAGATGAAATCACATCTTTTCTTATCAGGTCCCATGGTGTAAGGGTTAGCACTCTGGACTTTGGATCCAGCAATCCGAGTTCGAATCTCGGTGGGACCTCATCTTTTCAGTTTTCTTCGATACTGATGATGGCCGCATTATTCTGTACGTTATATATACATTCATATATATACATAAATATGTATATATAAACATATATATGGAATAACATGGTTTTATCAATAGCCAGAGACCATTCCTCCCTCCTTGCCTGCAGAGTTCATAGTTTTCTGGAAGGTTCTAGAAGATTCTGGTGAGATAATTGCCATTGAGATGACATTGTTATACTTCATATATCAATGATTCTATCATTGTTGACTTTCAGATAAAGATAGATAGATAGATACATAGTTAGATTGATAGATTGATAGAGCGATATTTAGATAGTTATATAGATAGATAAGTTTCATCAATACTGTATCTTACGCCATCTCCTGTTGCTGGACATATGTTCAACCAGCATTGGGAAAACCTCCAGTAGACCTTAATGTAAAGCAAGATAATAACAAAACCTGCAATAAAAGAATACGATCAACTCCCCAGTGCAGAAATATTGTGACCAGAAAGTCTTCTAGCAAGATGTCAGACGCTTCCACGGGAATCACAAACATAACATCAAATATCTGAAAGTCAACAATAACAAAACTAATGATTATAATGAAACTATAACAACAAAAATGATAAACAAATGGAAAATAGTGCTCTAGATTATGCTTCTAGAAAACAAACTTTAACGAAAACTGTGAAAAGAAATACCCATCTGGCTGATACGACACAGTAAAAGAACCATCCCACAACCAACTCTAAACTGAACCTGACTGTCCCCTAACAACGTCCTCTCAATGGTATTTATCTTACCAGAATCTCGTAGAACTTTCCAGAAAATCAAGAACTCTGCAGGCAAGGAGGGAGGAATGGCCTCTGGCTGCTGATGATAACCACATTATTCTATATACATACTTTTACCTACAACCGAAGGTTGACCGGCCAGCCCAAGTGGCTACAGAGGTTGTATCCATGAAAGAAACGGACCCACCAGCAGACGAATTCGGTTGGCAGGTTGTATCGAAGAAGACGAAAAAGAATTTTGCCCAACCAGCCCAACCAGAAGGGTGTAGCAAAGAAACGAAAGAAGGCTGCCCAACCAACCTGGGTGGTAGTAAGGATGGCTGCTCCACAACCCCAGGTCGTTAGGCAGACTGTAGCCATGGAAGAAAGGAAGGCTGCTCGTCCACCAGCCCAGGTACCGAGTGAGCGTGTAGCTATGCTGGCTGGCCCACCAGCCCGGGTAGATAGCTACACCCAGATGGCTATGTCGGGTGCAGCAAAGAAGCAAACCCCACAACTACTCCACGAGGTTTGGAAGCCTACACCCAAAAAGATGAAGACGAAGGTTGCCACACTACCCAATGCACCACCACATGTCTAGAAAGGGAAAAGGTGGACAGAATGGCTGGAGGTCCCACTCCAACAACAAAATCACCTTTGGAGCCAAGTTCCATCCATTATTGAAAAAAAAAAAAAAAAAAATATATATATATATATATATATATATATATATATATATATATATATATATATATATATATATATATATATATATATATATATATTTTTTTTTTTATACTTTGTCGCTGTCTCCCGCGTTTGCGAGGTAGCGCAAGGAAACAGACGAAAGAAATGGCCCCCCCCCCATACACATGTACATACGTCCACACACGCAAACACACATACCTACACAGCTTTCCATGGTTTACCCCAGACGCTTCACATGCCTTGATTCAATCCACTGACAGCACGTCAACCCCTGTATACCACATCGCTCCAATTCACTCTATTCCTTGCCCTCCTTTCACCCTCCTGCATGTTCAGGCCCCGATCACACAAAATCTTTTTCACTCCATCTTTCCACCTCCAATTTGGTCTCCCTCTTCTCCTCGTTCCCTCCACCTCCGACACATATATCCTCTTGGTCAATCTTTCCTCACTCATTCTCTCCATGTGCCCAAACCATTTCAAAACACCCTCTTCTGCTCTCTCAACCACGCTCTTTTTATTTCCACACATCTCTCTTACCCTTACGTTACTTACTCGATCAAACCACCTCACACCACACATTGTCCTCAAACATCTCATTTCCAGCACATCCATCCTCCTGCGCACATCTCTATCCATAGCCCACGCCTCGCAACCATACAACATTGTTGGAACCACTATTCCTTCAAACATACCCATTTTTGCTTTCCGAGATAATGTTCTCGACTTCCACACATTTTTCAAGGCTCCCAAAATTTTCGCCCCCTCCCCCACCCTATGATCCACTTCCGCTTCCATGGTTCCATCCGCTGCCAGATCCACTCCCAGATATCTAAAACACTTCACTTCCTCCAGTTTTTCTCCATTCAAACTCACCTCCCAATTGACTTGACCCTCACCCCTACTGTACCTAATAACCTTGCTCTTATTCACATTTACTCTTAACTTTCTTCTTCCACACACTTTACCAAACTCAGTCACCAGCTTCTGCAGTTTCTCACATGAATCAGCCACCAGCGCTGTATCATCAGCGAACAACAACTGACTCACTTCCCAAGCTCTCTCATCCCCAACAGACTTCATACTTGCCCCTCTTTCCAGGACTCTTGCATTTACCTCCCTAACAACCCCATCCATAAACAAATTAAGCAACCATGGAGACATCACACACCCCTGCCGCAAACCTACATTCACTGAGAACCAATCACTTTCCTCTCTTCCTACACGTACACATGCCTTACATCCTCGATAAAAACTTTTCATATATATATATATATATATATATATATATGTATATATATATTTTTTTTTTTTTTTTTATACTTTGTCGCTGTCTCCCGCGTTTGCGAGGTAGCGCAAGGAAACAGACGAAAGAAATGCCCCCCCCCCCCCATACACATGTACATACACACGTCCACACACGCAAATATACATGCCTACACAGCTTTCCATGGTTTACCCCAGACGCTTCACATGCCTTGATTCAATCCACTGACAGCACGTCAACCCCTGTATACCACATCGCTCCAATTCACTCTATTCCTTGCCCTCCTTTCACCCTCCTGCATGTTCAGGCCCCGATCACACAAAATCTTTTTCACTCCATCTTTCCACCTCCAATTTGGTCTCCCTCTTCTCCTCGTTCCCTCCACCTCCGACACATATATCCTCTTGGTCAATCTTTCCTCACTCATTCTCTCCATGTGCCCAAACCATTTCAAAACACCCTCTTCTGCTCTCTCAACCACGCTCTTTTTATTTCCACACATCTCTCTTACCCTTACGTTACTTACTCGATCAAACCACCTTACACCACACATTGTCCTCAAACATCTCATTTCCAGCACATCCATCCTCCTGCGCACAACTCTATCCATAGCCCACGCCTCGCAACCATACAACATTGTTGGAACCACTATTCCTTCAAACATACCCATTTTTGCTTTCCGAGATAATGTTCTCGACTTCCACACATTTTTCAAGGCTCCCAAAATTTTCGCCCCCTCCCCCACCCTATGATCCACTTCCGCTTCCATGGTTCCATTCGCTGACAGATCCACTCCCAGATATCTAAAACACTTCACTTCCTCCAGTTTTTCTCCATTCAAACTCACCTCCCAATTGACTTGACCCTCAACCCTACTGTACCTAATAACCTTGCTCTTATTCACATTTACTCTTAACTTTCTTCTTCCACACACTTTACCAAACTCCGTCACCAGCTTCTGCAGTTTCTCACATGAATCAGCCACCAGCGCTGTATCATCAGCGAACAACAACTGACTCACTTCCCAAGCTCTCTCATCCCCAACAGACTTCATACTTGCCCCTCTTTCCAGGACTCTTGCATTTACCTCCCTAACAACCCCATCCATAAACAAATTAAACAACCATGGAGACATCACACACCCCTGCCGCAAACCTACATTCACTGAGAACCAATCACTTTCCTCTCTTCCTACACGTACACATGCCTTACATCCTCGATAAAAACTTTTCACTGCTTCTAACAACTTGCCTCCCACACCATATATTCTTAATACCTTCCACAGAGCATCTCTATCAACTCTATCATATGCCTTCTCCAGATCCATAAATGCTACATACAAATCCATTTGCTTTTCTAAGTATTTCTCACATACATTCTTCAAAGCAAACACCTGATCCACACATCCTCTACCACTTCTGAAACCGCACTGCTCTTCCCCAATCTGATGCTCTGTACATGCCTTCACCCTCTCAATCAATACCCTCCCATATAATTTACCAGGAATACTCAACAAACTTATACCTCTGTAATCTGAGCACTCACTCTTATCCCCTTTGCCTTTGTACAATGGCACTATGCACGCATTCCGCCAATCCTCAGGCACCTCACCATGAGTCATACATACATTAAATAACCTTACCAACCAGTCACCAATACAGTCACCCCCTTTTTTAATAAATTCCACTGCAATACCATCCAAACCTGCTGCCTTGCCGGCTTTCATCTTCCGCAAAGCTTTTACTACCTCTTCTCTGTTTACCAAATCATTTTCCCTAACCCTCTCACTTTGCACACCACCTCGACCAAAACACCCTATATCTGCCACTCTGTCATCAGACACATTCAACAAACCTTCAAAATACTCATTCCATCTCCTTCTCACATCACCACTACTTGTTATCACCTCCCCATTTACGCCCTTCACTGAAGTTCCCATTTGCTCCCTTGTCTTACGCACCCTATTTACCTCCTTCCAGAACATCTTTTTATTCTCCCTAAAATTTACTGATAGTCTCTCACCCCAACTCTCATTTGCCCTTTTTTTTCACCTCTTGCACCTTTCTCTTGACCTCCTGTCTCTTTCTTTTATACTTCTCCCACTCAATTGCATTTTTTCCCTGCAAAAATCGTCCAAATGCCTCTCTCTTCTCTTTCACTAATACTCTTACTTCTTCATCCCACCACTCACTACCCTTTCTAAACAGCCCACCTCCCACTCTTCTCATGCCACAAGCATCTTTTGCGCAATCCATCACTGATTCCCTAAATACATCCCATTCCTCCCCCACTTCCCTTACTTCCATTGTTCTCACCTTTTTCCATTCTGTACACAGTCTCTCCTGGTACTTCCCCACACAGGTCTCCTTCCCAAGCTCACTTACTCTCACCACCTTCTTCACCCCAACATTCACTCCTCTTTTCTGAAAACCCATACTAATCTTCACCTTAGCCTCCACAAGATAATGATCAGACATCCCTCCAGTTGCACCTCTCAGCACATTAAGATCCAAAAGTCTCTCTTTCGCACGCCTGTCAATTAACACGTAATCCAATAACGCTCTCTGGCCATCTCTCCTACTTACATAAGTATACTTATGTATATCTCGCTTTTTAAACCAGGTATTCCCAATCATCAGTCCTTTTTCAGCACATAAATCTACAAGCTCTTCACCATTTCCATTTACAACACTGAACACCCCATGCATACCAATTATTCCCTCAACTGCCACATTACTCACCTTTGCATTCAAATCACCCATCACTATAACCCGGTCTCGTGCATCAAAACCGCTAACACACTCATTCAGCTGCTCCCAAAACACTTGCCTCTCATGATCTTTCTTCTCATGCCCAGGTGCATATGCACCAATAATCACCCACCTCTCTCCATCAACTTTCAATTTTACCCATATTAATCGAGAATTTACTTTCTTACATTCTATCACATACTCCCACAACTCCTGTTTCAGGAGTATTGCTACTCCTTCCCTTGCTCTTGTCCTCTCACTAACCCCTGACTTCACTACCCAGACATTTCCAAACCGCTCTTCCCCTTTACCCTTGAGCTTCGTTTCACTCAGACCCAAAACATCCAGGTTCCTTTCCTCAAACATACTACCTATCTCTCCTTTTTTCACATCTTGGTTACATCCACACACATTTAGGCACCCCACTCTGAGCCTTCGAGGAGGATGATCACTCCCCGCGTGACTCCTTCTTCTGTTTCCCATTTTAGAAAGTTAATACAAGGAGGGGAGGATTTCCGGCCCCCCCGCTCCCGTCCCCTCTAGTCGCTTTCTACGACACGCGAGGAATACGTGGGAAGTATTCTTTCACCCCTATCCCCAGGGATAATATACATATATATATACATATACACACACACACACATACACACACATACGCACATACACACACACACACACACACATACATATATATACATATGAAAAATGTAAGAAACAATTTAGAAAACAAACTTTTAGCTTGAAATGAATGAAAAAAATGAATGTCACATAATGGTTCAACCTCTGGCTATGGAAAAGGAAATGTACAATTTATTCACACAAACGTCAATAGCAGTTCTCATCAATTTCACCACTGTATCAATAAGCTTCAATGTCTAAGCTACATTTTTCTCCAACTTCACTATTTTCTTGTCAAAAACACCATGCATGAAAACTATCACTCCAGTAACACAATTATAAACATTTACTTCCCCTTTAAAAGTTCTGGGGAAGTCTGTCTCGATACACTGCGGCGAGGCGACGCGACGCTGACACAATCACTGTCACAATATCACTTTTGCCTCCTCAAGTCAATCTCTCAGCCACAGTGCAGGCCTTCATCGTCGAAATCGGTCTTGCCTTCAGACGTCTTATCGATGTCTCTGCTCTCGGTAGCCCTCCTCTCGTTAACTCCTGTTCAGTCTACCCTTAGACAAGTAGACGTACCAAGGAAAGTGCCACTGGGATCAGTTCAGGGACTCCAATCTTAAGCATTGCCCATTGTCCATTGTGTATGGATTCGAGGCGGTGTACAGCAGTTCCTGGACCACACGACTACTACCACTACTGCTGTTGCTGTTGTGCATAGCTTCAGCCTCAGTAGAGGAATATCCTGAGCCGTGCACGTAGCCAGGTAAACTTGAGGCCAACTCAAACCTTCGCCTCGTAATACGCAGTCTCGGCGATCCAGTCGGCACAGCACCTAAGGTTGTGGCTGCCAGATGGGACTTCATTCGCTCGGCAGGAAAAAAGCTGTGACAGCCATCAGTCACGAGTGACGAGGCTTTCAGAAAGATAATACTTTCTATAGATTTTCCAGGTTATCACATTACGTTCGAAGCCTGTTATTGATTTTCTGAATTCTATATCGCACTCAAGCCATCTACAGTCACCAAAAGTTGAATCATTTTCACAATCCACTTCCGTTACTACCTTAGCATTACCGAAACGCCAAGAACTTCACACAGTAATATTTTAACCATACTCGTCACCGGTCACATTGAGTTGCAACGTTGTTCATGTTTCAGAACTTATTTCACAATGCTATAATTCCATCGTAACGTTCAACAACCTCATGATGTTTCAATGTTTTCATCACACTGATCATCTGCCTATATATCATCAAGATATGCACGATGTTTAACCATCCATTTCATATTGTTACAAATCCACCATATTGTTTACCAATCACTGCATGACGCAAATAATATCAACAAAAACGATTACAAATACTGTACACTCATGTCATGTTCTGGTCTTCATTCTTACTATAAAAACACACGATTCTTTCGTTTCCAATCGTGACTGACGACTGCCTGGCCACTGGTAGGTGCATGAGTGACGGTAGCCAGTTTTGGCGTAGTGCCATTTCCAAGATACAGGTGATCACCTGAGAGAGGAGGTTGCACTCAATTTCAACATATACCATATCGCGTCTCAAACCGGTCAAGTGAGTTTACATACTCAAATTATTCACTGGATTTTTCTACAGGAATATACCTGTGTATCACCTGGAAAGCGTCTGATTTTCTATTTTTCTGATAATCTTACCTAATTTGAGGTTTATATATATATATATATATATATATATATATATATATATATATATATATATATATATATATATATATATATATATATATGCTGTCTCCCGCGTTTGCGAGGTAGCGCAAGGAAACAGACGAAAGAAATGGCCCCCCCCCCATACACATGTACATACGTCCACACACGCAAACACACATACCTACACAGCTTTCCATGGTTTACCCCAGACGCTTCACATGCCTTGATTCAATCCACTGACAGCACGTCAACCCCTGTATACCACATCGCTCCAATTCACTCTATTCCTTGCCCTCCTTTCACCCTCCTGCATGTTCAGGCCCCGATCACACAAAATCTTTTTCACTCCATCTTTCCACCTCCAATTTGGTCTCCCTCTTCTCCTCGTTCCCTCCACCTCCGACACATATATCCTCTTGGTCAATCTTTCCTCACTCATTCTCTCCATGTGCCCAAACCATTTCAAAACACCCTCTTCTGCTCTCTCAACCACGCTCTTTTTATTTCCACACATCTCTCTTACCCTTACGTTACTTACTCGATCAAACCACCTCACACCACACATTGTCCTCAAACATCTCATTTCCAGCACATCCATCCTCCTGCGCACATCTCTATCCATAGCCCACGCCTCGCAACCATACAACATTGTTGGAACCACTATTCCTTCAAACATACCCATTTTTGCTTTCCGAGATAATGTTCTCGACTTCCACACATTTTTCAAGGCTCCCAAAATTTTCGCCCCCTCCCCCACCCTATGATCCACTTCCGCTTCCATGGTTCCATCCGCTGCCAGATCCACTCCCAGATATCTAAAACACTTCACTTCCTCCAGTTTTTCTCCATTCAAACTCACCTCCCAATTGACTTGACCCTCACCCCTACTGTACCTAATAACCTTGCTCTTATTCACATTTACTCTTAACTTTCTTCTTCCACACACTTTACCAAACTCAGTCACCAGCTTCTGCAGTTTCTCACATGAATCAGCCACCAGCGCTGTATCATCAGCGAACAACAACTGACTCACTTCCCAAGCTCTCTCATCCCCAACAGACTTCATACTTGCCCCTCTTTCCAGGACTCTTGCATTTACCTCCCTAACAACCCCATCCATAAACAAATTAAGCAACCATGGAGACATCACACACCCCTGCCGCAAACCTACATTCACTGAGAACCAATCACTTTCCTCTCTTCCTACACGTACACATGCCTTACATCCTCGATAAAAACTTTTCATATATATATATATATATATATATATATATATGTATATATATATTTTTTTTTTTTTTTTTATACTTTGTCGCTGTCTCCCGCGTTTGCGAGGTAGCGCAAGGAAACAGACGAAAGAAATGCCCCCCCCCCCCCATACACATGTACATACACACGTCCACACACGCAAATATACATGCCTACACAGCTTTCCATGGTTTACCCCAGACGCTTCACATGCCTTGATTCAATCCACTGACAGCACGTCAACCCCTGTATACCACATCGCTCCAATTCACTCTATTCCTTGCCCTCCTTTCACCCTCCTGCATGTTCAGGCCCCGATCACACAAAATCTTTTTCACTCCATCTTTCCACCTCCAATTTGGTCTCCCTCTTCTCCTCGTTCCCTCCACCTCCGACACATATATCCTCTTGGTCAATCTTTCCTCACTCATTCTCTCCATGTGCCCAAACCATTTCAAAACACCCTCTTCTGCTCTCTCAACCACGCTCTTTTTATTTCCACACATCTCTCTTACCCTTACGTTACTTACTCGATCAAACCACCTTACACCACACATTGTCCTCAAACATCTCATTTCCAGCACATCCATCCTCCTGCGCACAACTCTATCCATAGCCCACGCCTCGCAACCATACAACATTGTTGGAACCACTATTCCTTCAAACATACCCATTTTTGCTTTCCGAGATAATGTTCTCGACTTCCACACATTTTTCAAGGCTCCCAAAATTTTCGCCCCCTCCCCCACCCTATGATCCACTTCCGCTTCCATGGTTCCATTCGCTGACAGATCCACTCCCAGATATCTAAAACACTTCACTTCCTCCAGTTTTTCTCCATTCAAACTCACCTCCCAATTGACTTGACCCTCAACCCTACTGTACCTAATAACCTTGCTCTTATTCACATTTACTCTTAACTTTCTTCTTCCACACACTTTACCAAACTCCGTCACCAGCTTCTGCAGTTTCTCACATGAATCAGCCACCAGCGCTGTATCATCAGCGAACAACAACTGACTCACTTCCCAAGCTCTCTCATCCCCAACAGACTTCATACTTGCCCCTCTTTCCAGGACTCTTGCATTTACCTCCCTAACAACCCCATCCATAAACAAATTAAACAACCATGGAGACATCACACACCCCTGCCGCAAACCTACATTCACTGAGAACCAATCACTTTCCTCTCTTCCTACACGTACACATGCCTTACATCCTCGATAAAAACTTTTCACTGCTTCTAACAACTTGCCTCCCACACCATATATTCTTAATACCTTCCACAGAGCATCTCTATCAACTCTATCATATGCCTTCTCCAGATCCATAAATGCTACATACAAATCCATTTGCTTTTCTAAGTATTTCTCACATACATTCTTCAAAGCAAACACCTGATCCACACATCCTCTACCACTTCTGAAACCGCACTGCTCTTCCCCAATCTGATGCTCTGTACATGCCTTCACCCTCTCAATCAATACCCTCCCATATAATTTACCAGGAATACTCAACAAACTTATACCTCTGTAATCTGAGCACTCACTCTTATCCCCTTTGCCTTTGTACAATGGCACTATGCACGCATTCCGCCAATCCTCAGGCACCTCACCATGAGTCATACATACATTAAATAACCTTACCAACCAGTCACCAATACAGTCACCCCCTTTTTTAATAAATTCCACTGCAATACCATCCAAACCTGCTGCCTTGCCGGCTTTCATCTTCCGCAAAGCTTTTACTACCTCTTCTCTGTTTACCAAATCATTTTCCCTAACCCTCTCACTTTGCACACCACCTCGACCAAAACACCCTATATCTGCCACTCTGTCATCAGACACATTCAACAAACCTTCAAAATACTCATTCCATCTCCTTCTCACATCACCACTACTTGTTATCACCTCCCCATTTACGCCCTTCACTGAAGTTCCCATTTGCTCCCTTGTCTTACGCACCCTATTTACCTCCTTCCAGAACATCTTTTTATTCTCCCTAAAATTTACTGATAGTCTCTCACCCCAACTCTCATTTGCCCTTTTTTTCACCTCTTGCACCTTTCTCTTGACCTCCTGTCTCTTTCTTTTATACTTCTCCCACTCAATTGCATTTTTTCCCTGCAAAAATCGTCCAAATGCCTCTCTCTTCTCTTTCACTAATACTCTTACTTCTTCATCCCACCACTCACTACCCTTTCTAAACAGCCCACCTCCCACTCTTCTCATGCCACAAGCATCTTTTGCGCAATCCATCACTGATTCCCTAAATACATCCCATTCCTCCCCCACTCCCCTTACTTCCATTGTTCTCACCTTTTTCCATTCTGTACACAGTCTCTCCTGGTACTTCCCCACACAGGTCTCCTTCCCAAGCTCACTTACTCTCACCACCTTCTTCACCCCAACATTCACTCCTCTTTTCTGAAAACCCATACTAATCTTCACCTTAGCCTCCACAAGATAATGATCAGACATCCCTCCAGTTGCACCTCTCAGCACATTAACATCCAAAAGTCTCTCTTTCGCACGCCTGTCAATTAACACGTAATCCAATAACGCTCTCTGGCCATCTCGCCTACTTACATAAGTATACTTATGTATATCTCGCTTTTTAAACCAGGTATTCCCAATCATCAGTCCTTTTTCAGCACATAAATCTACAAGCTCTTCACCATTTCCATTTACAACACTGAACACCCCATGCATACCAATTATTCCCTCAACTGCCACATTACTCACCTTTGCATTCAAATCACCCATCACTATAACCCGGTCTCGTGCATCAAAACCGCTAACACACTCATTCAGCTGCTCCCAAAACACTTGCCTCTCATGATCTTTCTTCTCATGCCCAGGTGCATATGCACCAATAATCACCCACCTCTCTCCATCAACTTTCAATTTTACCCATATTAATCGAGAATTTACTTTCTTACATTCTATCACATACTCCCACAACTCCTGTTTCAGGAGTATTGCTACTCCTTCCCTTGCACTTGTCCTCTCACTAACCCCTGACTTCACTCCCCAGACATTTCCAAACCACTCTTCCCCTTTACCCTTGAGCTTCGTTTCACTCAGAGCCAAAACATCCAGGTTCCTTTCCTCAAACATACTACCTATCTCTCCTTTTTTCACATCTTGGTTACATCCACACACATTTAGGCACCCCACTCTGAGCCTTCGAGGAGGATGATCACTCCCCGCGTGACTCCTTCTTCTGTTTCCCATTTTAGAAAGTTAATACAAGGAGGGGAGGATTTCCGGCCCCCCCGCTCCCGTCCCCTCTAGTCGCTTTCTACGACACGCGAGGAATACGTGGGAAGTATTCTTTCACCCCTATCCCCAGGGATAATATACATATATATATACATATACACACACACACACATACACACACATACGCACATACACACACACACACACACATACATATATATACATATGAAAAATGTAAGAAACAATTTAGAAAACAAACTTTTAGCTTGAAATGAATGAAAAAAATGAATGTCACATAATGGTTCAACCTCTGGCTATGGAAAAGGAAATGTACAATTTATTCACACAAACGTCAATAGCAGTTCTCATCAATTTCACCACTGTATCAATAAGCTTCAATGTCTAAGCTACATTTTTCTCCAACTTCACTATTTTCTTGTCAAAAACACCATGCATGAAAACTATCACTCCAGTAACACAACTATAAACATTTACTTCCCCTTTAAAAGTTCTGGGGAAGTCTGTCTCGATACACTGCGGCGAGGCGACGCGACGCTGACACAATCACTGTCACAATATCACTTCTGCCTCCTCAAGTCAATCTCTCAGCCACAGTGCAGGCCTTCATCGTCGAAATCGGTCTTGCCTTCAGACGTCTTATCGATGTCTCTGCTCTCGGTAGCCCTCCTCTCGTTAACTCCTGTTCAGTCTACCCTTAGACAAGTAGACGTACCAAGGAAAGTGCCACTGGGATCAGTTCAGGGACTCCAATCTTAAGCATTGCCCATTGTCCATTGTGTATGGATTCGAGGCGGTGTACAGCAGTTCCTGGACCACACGACTACTACCACTACTGCTGTTGCTGTTGTGCATAGCTTCAGCCTCAGTAGAGGAATATCCTGAGCCGTGCACGTAGCCAGGTAAACTTGAGGCCAACTCAAACCTTCGCCTCGTAATACGCAGTCTCGGCGATCCAGTCGGCACAGCACCTAAGGTTGTGGCTGCCAGATGGGACTTCATTCGCTCGGCAGGAAAAAAGCTGTGACAGCCATCAGTCACGAGTGACGAGGCTTTCAGAAAGATAATACTTTCTATAGATTTTCCAGGTTATCACATTACGTTCGAAGCCTGTTATTGATTTTCTGAATTCTATATCGCACTCAAGCCATCTACAGTCACCAAAAGTTGAATCATTTTCACAATCCACTTCCGTTACTACCTTAGCATTACCGAAACGCCAAGAACTTCACACAGTAATATTTTAACCATACTCGTCACCGGTCACATTGAGTTGCAACGTTGTTCATGTTTCAGAACTTATTTCACAATGCTATAATTCCATCGTAACGTTCAACAACCTCATGATGTTTCAATGTTTTCATCACACTGATCATCTGCCTATATATCATCAAGATATGCACGATGTTTAACCATCCATTTCATATTGTTACAAATCCACCATATTGTTTACCAATCACTGCATGACGCAAATAATATCAACAAAACGATTACAAATACTGTACACTCATGTCATGTTCTGGTCTTCATTCTTACTATAAAAACACACGATTCTTTCGTTTCCAATCGTGACTGACGACTGCCTGGCCACTGGTAGGTGCATGAGTGACGGTAGCCAGTTTTGGCGTAGTGCCATTTCCAAGATACAGGTGATCACCTGAGAGAGGAGGTTGCACTCAATTTCAACATATACCATATCGCGTCTCAAACCGGTCAAGTGAGTTTACATACTCAAATTATTCACTGGATTTTTCTACAGGAATATACCTGTGTATCACCTGGAAAGCGTCTGATTTTCTATTTTTCTGATAATCTTACCTAATTTGAGGTTTTATATATATATATATATATATATATATATATATATATATATATATATATATATATATATATATATATATATATATATACATATATATATACATATATACAAACTACATTGCAACTTACATATAAATAGAATCATGAAGCTTCACTATATTAGCTTTACTATATTTAAATATAAACAATGTCTAACCGAGGTTACTTGGTTGAGCAAGACGTGAGAATATCATCAATTGGCCCTCCAGCCCTGGGTTCAAATTGTCGTTCTGACGTATTTCGAGTTCAGTGCTGATACAGGATCATTGATTATAGGACTATCTTGTTAGTCTGTGTAACTTCGCCTGACCCAATCCACGTCTTCAATGGCTTTCTGTTACTACAAACGGGATTACAAAGGAAAGGCTTCCTTTGTTAGTTTCATGAATACCTTCGTTCAAATGAAGGGAAAGACTATTACTATGAAGCGGTACCTTATCAGCAGGAAAGAGCTGCAGCAACGGTATGAAAGTTACTGCAAGATACATAACGAGCCCGTGGCTTCCAACGTAAACATCGGCCGCCATTTGGGTTCCCTCGGCATCATGTGTGACACCAAGATTGGACCCGTTGGGAAACAGGAACGATACTATTCTGGTATCATGTGGCTCGATGGCGCAGGATCACCAACTGAAATGCAAAGAAAATGGAGAAAGCCGCCCAAACGTATCATGAAGGCCGTGCAGGAGAAGATCGAGAGGAATCGGTTGAGAGACGATATCGCTCACAGTATATTGAAATTTATACCCAAGACTTCCCCTGATCTCCAGACACAGCCAGTCACAGAGACCACCAGCCCCGCTTCCCAGACACAGCAAGTCACAGAGACCACCAGCCCCGCTTCCCAGACACAGCAAGTCACAGAGACCACCAGCCCCGCTTTCCAGACACAGCAAGTCACAGAGAACACCAGCCCCTGTCCCCAGACACAACCAGTCACAGAGACCACCAGCCCCGCTCTCCAGACACAGCCAGACACACAGCCCACCAGCCCCGTCCCCCACACAGAGCCACAAGATCCTGATATTGAGGAAGCAAATGAATTTCTCGATGATTTTTTGCTTTCACTGGAGAAGAACTGATGAGATCCTTATAGACAAGACAAAATGTTAAAAAAGGAATCTATATAAGTTCACTTATGGAGTGAGATCTTTGACGGAGCTGTGCTGCCTATAGCACAGCCTACCAAAGGGTGATCTTTGCTGTCGTGCAGTAACCTCATGAGGGCGGAGTCCGGCTACACTTTCTTTACCGAGGAAAAGATCTCTGCACTAATATTGAGTTTCTCCGTTGGCGTCAGGGTAAACACCCATCCCCCCCGAAGCTTGGTTACCTTTCCGTGGTGGGGGGGACTTCATGGATTGGGCAGTAGCAACCATCGTTGGTTGCTTCTGTTCAATCCATGAACGAAAAACCAAGCATCTTGAACGTAATTGTCGTATAAATTCACTTGGTGTCAAAACTGACGCGAAAGCGGTTGTCTCAATTTTGTCAGAAATGTTTGTGCGTCTCGGCCTGATGGCGGGAGTCGGTTTGGCGCTGTGGTCATGAGGGAATACGAGGAAGATTGGCAACCGTCCCAGAAGTAGCTACAGTGAGGCCCAGCAGCTGTCCCTAATACTGTGGAAGGCACTCATGTAAGGTGTGCAGTGAGGCGCAGCAGTAACAAGGGAAACGGACAACCAAAACAGCAACCTTGATCATCAGGAGGCTATCCAATGCTCAGAGTAGATAAGGACGATTATTGTATGGCTTCGCTCAGAGGATGAAAATCTTAGCCGTGAAAATCAACAAGTAGAATAACTAGTAGTTAGTGGTAGTGAAGTGGAATTACCGCATTTCTGTGGTCTTAATAGTAAAACGAAACTTTTCGTTTTCTCCATCAATCTAGAGGTGTTGTAGACCACCATCCTTAAGGTTGTAAGGTAATGGTAACTACAAGGTTATGACCTCAGCAAATTTGTGATGGAAAGTGCAGGAAATGTGGTAATGTATATAATATAAATTATATAGTTGTATAATAACTGTGTAATAAAATTTTGTCTTCTCTGTTCCCGTTCATTAATTCAAATACAGGTAAGTTTTCTCTCTAACGAGGTGGGATAAGCTACGTGCACTCGGCTTGTAAATGTGGTGACTTTCCCTTCATTACCACAATGTTGTGCTGAACTGAAGCTGTAGAATTCCGTAGACGAAACTAAGATAGGAAATCAATCTACATCAAAAATTGAAAGCGCCGCTCTGTGTGTGTGTGTGTGTGTGTGTGTGTGTGTGTGTGTGTGTGTGTGTGTGTGTGTGTGTGTGTGTGTGTGTGTGTGTGTGTGTGTGTGTGTGTGTGTGTGTATACTACTTTAATCATTATCACGTGAGTCTTTTGAGGAAGGATTTGTACACTCACGTTGCCCCGTCTTTTAACCTTGTAAGTGTAAAATATGTTTTCACTCCTGTGTGCACTCACACACACACACACACACACACACACACACACACACACACACACACACACACACACATAACCTATAATATTATCTAGTATTTTCTTCAGACGGATATCTTACACCTTAATTATAAAAGCCAAAGAAAAATTTATAAAAACATATACATATATTTCCACACGTGTAGATATATGTTATGTATTGAAATGTGGCGGAAAAATTCCTTATATATTAACAAACGTGATTGAGGACGTAAAGAATCTGGTACAAACATAATGGTTATTGTGATAAATGATTTGTTTATGATAAATATGTATTGTGTTGCATTATAATGGTTGTTCAGAACTAAGGTCTTTAAACCTGAATCAGTGAAATACTATCAGAAATAGAGAACCTGTTAAACATAAACATTTATATTGATTAACCACAGAATATATTTTCCTCTGGGTATGTAAAAGAAAATACAGTACAGGGAGCTAGTTTGAGGAAGAGTATTTCATTTTTTAACAAAATATTTACCTGTAATAGCGTCCCTTATCTTTCGTCATCATTTCTTATGTTTACTATCAAGAAATGTCTTTTATCTAACATAGAAATTCTGTCTAGGTATTTCATTAATGTTGTCCAAGGATGAGCTACATGCCACACGTGGTCAGGTCACAGTGGTGGTGGTCAGGTCAGTGGGCGGTGTGTGTGTGTGTGTGTGTGTGTGTGTAGCCCCTGGGTTCATGTTGGCCACACCCACCGGCCGGTGGTCAGGTCAGTGGGCGGTGTGTGTAGCCCCTGGGTTCATGTTGGCCACAGCCACCCACCGGCCGGTGGTCAGGTCAGTGGGCGGTGTGTGTGTGTGTGTGTGTGTGTGTAGCCCCTGGGTTCATGTTGGCCACAGCTACCCACCGGCCAGCCGGGCGGTAGTTTATAACTAAGACTGGTAGTTTCACATGCCACTTGGAGTGTCCCTCACTACAGAACTTGAGCAGCTCTTATCCTGAGGTGGAGCAGTTGATCCTCTCCACCAGGCTGGTACACTTGGTCTGCACCAGGTGGCTCCCTCCTGGTCATCCTGAGTGGTTGGTTGCTGTGTGGGATTTAATGACCATTGACTTGTGAAGGTCATTAGACCAGCCATCATTTGATCATCTGATAAAACATGAAGCAACGCCAAATATTACATGATCCACCTAAACTATTGAGAATGATGAAGTCTGATATTGTTACGTTACGTCATCCAATCTTGCCACTCACATGTTACGGTAATCACGACTACATACATAGTGTTGTTACGACTGATATTACTGTATGTACTGTAGTAACGTACTGTGGTTATGTGGACACCAGACGAGACCATCATTATGATGTGTCACCAACATGTATCTATAATGCTTCTATAACCAGCATGATCAAGAAGGTTATAACAACATTATCCTTGTGTCACCAACATGGATCTATAATACTTCTATAACCAGCATGATCAAGAAGGTTATAACAACATTATCCTTGTGTCACCAACATGTATCTATAATACTTCTATAACCAGCATGATCAAGAAGGTTATAACAACATTATCCTTGTGTCACCAACATGTATCTATAATACTTCTATAACCAGCATGATCAAGAAGGTTATAACAACATTATCCTTGTGTCACCAACATGTATCTATAATACTTCTATAACCAGCATGATCAAGAAGGTTATAACAACATTATCCTTGTGTCACCAACATGTATCTATAATACTTCTATAACCAGCATGATCAAGAAGGTTATAACAACATTATCCTTGTAGTTGTTGGATCAGTGTAGAGCAGAGCAATACCTGGTGAACATTACTTCCTGGTTGGTGGCCGCCATAAATACCACCAGTGTTTATAAGCTCACACATCACCAGGGGTTAAGATATGGTGTTATCCCTCACTGCTCTATATAGCACCAGCCACGGTGGCTGGGCCTCCACCTTATACCTCACTCCTACTCTTCTATATCCCTAACTTCCTTGTGATCATCTCACTTTGAATAACTAGATCTTCACATAACAGTTGTTTGTTGTTGTTGTTGTTGTTGTTGTTGTTGTTGTTACATGTTGTAGGTTTATGTTCTGCCACTGGACGACTCGTTCTCTGATCTTACCCAACAGATAAATGTTTGTGTTGAAGTTCGTCAGGTGTTTATCATACGGAGTCTGTAACACGTAAGTCTGTCTATCGTTCACTATACTGGATAGTAACTGGTAAAGGTTATTAAAGATATCTACACCAGAAACTGTGCCACACAACAAAACATACAAATCACGATATTTGCAACATGATAACATGTTTGACTTAATGACCATCAGCAGGTAAGGTCATCAAGCCGCACCATACATACGTCAGACAGTAACATCAGTTGTATAACAGGATGTATATATGTGGTTGGATTTAAGGGCTATCACCTAAAGGTCATGAAGCCAGAATGTGAACAATAACCACTTACGGGTGGAGTCCGGTAACATCTTTCATAGCATTATGTCTCAAAGAGAATAAAGTAATCAGTTTCTGTTAAGTATTCTGCACTTCAACTGATTAATGCTATGATAAGGATGAAGAGAATTACAAACCATGAATAATCATTGTAAGGATCACATCAAGGATGAAACATATATAACTAGAAGTGTTAAGGAAACAAAGATGGTGAAATACCTTGACCCGCCCGGGATCACTAGCACCTGTGGCAATGGACACACCTTTGTAATGCTTGATCACTTACAACTGATCAACTTTATCACGAAAGTCTTAGGTATTGTCCCTCAGAAGAATGCTTTACAAATATCTATAGAAGACGTATCTATGTTAGATAGACGCCATTTTTAGGAAATATCTTCACCTGGGACGTGTAACACTTGTGTGGATGGACACAACTTTGTATTGCATGATCCATTACACGAAATGAACTTCACTAACGAAGACTCATACAACGCCTCGCTGGAGAACATTCAACAAATCTCTATACCGAATTTTTATTATAGATACAAGACATTTGTTTAAAGTGAACATAAGATTTATGATACAAAAGGGACGTAATAGTATATAGTTTGTTACGAAAATGAAATACTCCTGCCTTAAACTAGCTCTCTTGTGTTGTTTTTCTTTTAAATCCCCAGAGAAGGAAAAGTTCTGTTGTTTATGATAATATAGATTTGTTTTTATCACCTTATTTGAATTTCTTATAATCTTTACTGATTCTAGCTGAAACGCATTGGTTTAAACAACCATTAAAGCTCAACACAACACATAGTCCTTATAAACAAATAATCTATCAGAACAACATTATGTTTAATCAAATTCCTTAAGTCTTCTGTAACATTTTGAAGTACATAACATATTCCCAAGTCTCATCTAGCGCACCACTCTCTTCACCCCAACATTCTTCTTTTCTGAAAATCCCTACATATCTTCACCATTGCCTCCACCAGATAATCTTATTATACTTAGTCGCTGTCTCCCGCGTTAGAAGGTAGTTCAGGGAAACAGACGAAAGAATGGCACCAACCCACTCACATACACATAGACATGCACGTCCACACAAGCACATATACAAACCTATACATTTCAACGTAAACAAATACATACACAAACATATACGTATATACCCATGTACATATCCATACCTGCTGCCTTTAACCATTCCCATCGCAACCCCGCCGTATATGAAAATAACCGCTCAAAATCTTTTTACACAATCTTTCCGCCTCCAATTTGGTCTCCCACTTCTCCTCATTCCTTTTAACATTGACACATATATCCTCTTTGTCAATCTTTCCTCACTCATTCTCTCCATGTGACGAAACCATTTCAATACACCCTCTTCTGTTCTCTCAACCATACACTTTTTATTACCACACATCTCTCTTACCCTTTCATTACTTAATCAAACCATCTCACATCACATATTGCCCTCAAACATCTCATTTCCTACACATCCAACCATCTCCGCAAAACCCTATCTATAGCCCACGCCTCGCAACCATAGAACATTGTTGGAACCACTATTCCTTCAAACATACTCATTTTTCCTTTTCGAGATATTCTTTCCCTCCAGCATACACATTCTTCAACGCTCCCAGAACCTTCGCTCTCTCCCTCAACCTATGACTCGCTTCCGCTTCCATCGTTCCATCCGCTATCAAGTCCACTCCCAGATATCTACAACACTTCACTTTCTTCACTTTTCTCCATTCAAACTTACCTTCCAATTAACTTGTCCCTCAACCCCACTGAACCTAATAACCTTGCTCTTATTCACATTTACTCTCAGCTTTTTTCTTTCACACACTTCACCAAACTCAGTCACCAGCTTCTGCAGTTTCACTCCCGAATCAGCCGCCAGCGCTGTATCATCAGTGAATAACAACTTACTCACTTCCCAAGACCTCTCATCCACAACAGACTGCATACTAGCCCCTCTCTCCAAAACTCTTGCATTCACCTCCCTAACTACCCCATCCATAAACAAATTTAACTACCATGGAGATCCCACGCACCCCTGATGCAAACAGACATTCACTAGGAACCAATCACTTCCCTCTCTTCCTACTTGTGCACATGCCTTACATCCTTTGTAAAAACTTTTAACTGCTTCTAGCAACTTGCCTTCCACAGAGGATCTGTATCCACCCTATCCTATTCCTTCTCCAGATCCATAAATGCTACCTAAAAGTCCATCTGTATTTCTAAGTGTTTCTCACATACATTCTTCAAAGCAAGAATAATAGTAATAATGATGATAATAACGATAATAGTAATGACAATAATAATAGTAATGATAATATGATAATAATAGTAATAATAATAATAATAATAATAATAATAATAATCATAATAATAATAATAATAATAATAACAATAATAATGATAATAATACTAATAATAATAATAATAATAATAATAATAATAATAATAATAATAATAATAATAATAATAATAATGATAATAATAATGATAATAACAACTTATGCGTACATATATATTTCAGCGCATACATACACAGACAGCGAGACAGTGGCAGGAATACACAACAAAGGCCACATTCGTTCACACTCAGTCTCTAGCTGTCTTGTGTAATGCACCGAAACCATAGCTCCCTTTACACATCAAGGCCTCACAGACCTTTCCATGGTTTACCCCAGACGCTTCACATGCCCTGGCAATCTTTCCTCACTCATTATCTCCATATGTCCAAACCATTTCAACACACCCTTTTCTGCTGTGGACCACTTTAACAAAGGTTACTACGTATTTACCCAGTTTCGACGTCATTTGAATCAGGTAAATTGCTGGACGAAGAAGTACTATGGCGGCGGTTACCAGTGTGCGCAAGGACCAAAACTGTTACTACAACGGCGCCTCCAGCCAACAGCCTACAACAGAAAATCAACCTGAGTGCTGCAACGATGAAGAATTCCTTGATGAGGCCCCGAGGAGAGAGAGGATTCTTGAGGTGTTGTTGGTAATGATTGTGCCATAGTCTCCAAGATCACTGCTTTTCTGAAGACAACTGACCATACAGAGATACTGACCTTTGTGACCATCTTTACGATGAGTACAAGAATGCCAGTGAGCATCATCTTTGCCACCTCCACGACAAGTGCCACAACTATCTCATCCAAGAATATTATAAGGACTTTCGGTGTGACCTGCACAGCGTAGTCAACCGTTCTAATGATAGGAAGCATTACCTCCTCCACCACCATTCTCACGAGGATGATGAACACTAAGAGGAACATAGTCACCTGGAATATGAGTTCCCGCACGATATTCCTCACAACTCTCCGCACAAGACCTACGAGCCATCTTATTGCGCTCACTACCAGACGGTCCATTAGGCTCAAGAACTCCTGTTCGAGAACGAAGCAGGTGACTACAATGACCCAGATGGTGTAAAGTGCCAGGCGAACACTCTTACGAAGACATGAGAGAAACACACGCCTGCACATACCCACAAGGTACAACAATGCCGGTGCTAAATATGGGAGGGTAACCAATGACCAGGTGGATCCACTGCGCCATGGTAGCCGGTCCAGGAGCATGAGCAGCATTTCCTTAGGTTTTGTTGATCCAGTTTTTGGCAGGACACGTTGAACGTTTTTGTTCACAATGCGCATGATGATGGATGATCTGTTTTTGTTTTAGTGAGAGATTGTTGATGACATGTTCTCTTGATATCCGGGATAGGTAATATAGTATGGTTGTAAACTTCGTATGGTTGTAGTTAAGATTTTGTATTGTCTCGAGTAGTTATGATAATACTTTTGGTAGGCATGAATATGAGCATATCAAGGATGGTTAATCCTGTTAAAATGTAGGGTAGTTATGATAAGCTTGAAGACAGGAAGAGGCGTGTGTTTTGATAGGGAAGTGTAGTGTGCTACGTAGAGTAAGGTAAATATTTGATAATGATATGTGTATGGGAAAGACGTCACCATCTTTTATCACACACGAAAGATCACTACTGCTGTAATGTACGTAATGTACAACAATGATAATGCATAAGTTAGAGTGGTGAATATAGTTGCATGTTATGAATGGTAAAGATGACAGTGATCAAAATTGCAGTGAATTTATTCATGAAAGTGATAAATATGCCTCTGGTGGGGATTGGTAACTGTGTTAAGGGAATAATAACATTTCTTATTAATAAACCAAAACGCCGACACTGTTTCCCTTGATAGTATCACATGCCATCCTGTTCACTCACGGGTCAGGTTAAGAGCTATCTTCACTACACAGTTTACGTTACTTGAAAATGTTTTTGACCTGCTGGCGCTTACAGGATCATATCAAGCATATGTTCACTATACCAGGATGATACTCATTGCTGAAGAGAAAAACGAAATGAATCGCACAACCAAGATGCTTTCTTCATACAAGGATAATTGTTTATCTTATGTATGACATACATAAACATACTTGCTTGCCATCACCCATTTCTGGCGCTACCCCGCCCCACAGGAAACAGCACCGATATTAACAAACGTGGCTGAGGACTTAAAGAATCTGGTAAAACATAATGGTCATTGTGATGAATGATTTGTTTATCATAATTATGTATTGTGTTGCATTATAATGATTGTTCAGAACCAAGATCTTTAAGCCTGAATCCTTGATATTATATAAGAAATGATAAAACGTGTTAAATGCATAAATATTTATGATTATAAAGAACAGAATGCGTTATCATGTGGGTATCTAAGTGAAAATGCAATACAAAGAGCTAGTTTAAGGCAGGAGTATTTCATCTTTTAACAAAATATTTACCTCTACCTCCCTTTTCTTTCATCATCATTTTTTATGTTTACTATCATGAAATGCCTCTTATCTTACATAAAAATTCTGTATAGGTATTTGATTAATGTTCTCCAACGACTCGTTGTATAACTCTTCGTTAGCGAAGTTCATTTCATGTAATGGATCATGCATTACAAAGCTGTGTCTATCCACACAAGTGTTATACATCCCGGGTAAAGATATATTCTAGGGGTAACGTACATATAACATATGTAAGTCTTCTATAAATATTTATAAAAAGTTTTCCTGAGGGACAATACCTAAGATTTTCGTATTAAAGTTTATCAGTTGTAAGTGATCAAGCATTAAAAAGCTGTGTCCATTGCCACAGGTGCTACTGATCCCAGGTAAAGGTAATTTCACCATCTTTGTATCTTTAACCTTTCTAGTTATACATGTTTCGTCCCTGATTCCATTCTCACAATCGATGTATGTGGTTTGTGTTGTCTTTATCCTTAACATATCACTAGTCAGTTGAAGTGGAGAACATGCTTCTGAGCCCACCCACTCTACTCTGTCTTCCACATGCTATTCAAGAGGTGTTACCGGATTCCGCCTATAAGTGTTTACGCCGGGGGTAACAACTAACCTCCGGACGGCTTCTTGTTTTTACTTTTGATGATTTGAAACATTTATTAATCATATTTGGTTTTATGATGTCGATAAGATTGTTGGAAATTGTATATAGTAATCTTTATCTGTTATTTGATGAACTTTAATTCACCAAAGATAAAGTTTGTGAATATTGATTGTTTATCTCTCGTTGTTACTGATGTAAATTTTCTATCTAACAAAATACTTTCATTTGATTCATAAAGGATATTCTTAAGAAAAACGTAAATAATTTGTCATTAGTCCTCATCACACAAAATAAAAGTCTGTTTTTTCAAAGTTTTCTCAGAGGATGAAGGTAACATTTTGAAGAGTAGAAACTCATAACTTAGAATCCTTGAACCTCGTGTTAATAGCAATTACATTACTTTTCTCTAAACAATTCTTTTCTACAGTGTGTAAAACCCTGATAAAAAGCCTGCAACATAGATACTGACGCAATTATCTTTATGTTATTGAAATTATTATTGATTTCTACATGTAAAACATTTATCTGCAAAATAGAAATCTTTATGTTAGATATGTTCATCTTAACGATATCACGTAACATATATTTCTGTACCTTGTGCTCCAGAAAAGTTATGGGATTTTATTTATTATCGTATCAAATGTTTAGCTTGCATACGATATCCCATGTATTTTCACTAGATGTCCACAAGCAAAATATATTTTTGCCATATGTATTTAACGGTAATCAGTGATAGGTTTTTAGAATAAGTAAATGTGTAATACATTACCAGGGTAGTAAATCCTTCGTCCATCACAATATACCGTAAGAGTGTCTAAGGCTCACCCTAGCTGGGGTTTACATTGTTGAACAACGTAATGCTTTTTGGTCGGTTTAGGTTTCTTAATTGTTGACTACAGGGACGAGTTTATAAGGAAGTGAGGAATTTGGGAAGGGTTTATTGATGGGTGCCGGGAGTGTGGTGGTGATGATGAAGGATCAGAGAAAATATATTATGTCGGAGGTCAATAGATCCTGGTGCTCGACCCAGAACCTTGACTAATCGTCTATAAGAAAGTGGTTGTTTATGTTTGGCCAAGTCCCAGCTTGGCAGGGGCTCTGGTCTTATGACACACTGCTATTTGGCTTTATTTGTCATGAAGATATTTTTTATGGGTTGAATTGATAAGATTGTTAATGAGGAGTTAGAAATTTATCTACTCACGCTGTTGATAGAACATATATCGACCATGTAGATTTTCATGTGAATTTTGTACGTTTTATAATTCTTTTAGTGTAAACCAGTTTTCTTAATTTGTAATCATGTCTGATAGTAAATCCTGTGAATAGATAAATAATTTTTTCAGGTAAATTATCTCTTCATGTTTATCTGTTTTTCCAATAGTGGCTTGTGTCAGTGTGTCTGTCCGTCAGTATAGCAAGTCAAGCATTACTCCACCGTACAACAACTACAACATGGCTTGTGTCAGTGTGTCTGTCCCTCAGTATAGCAAGTCAAGCATTACTCCACCGTACAACAACTACAACATGGCTTGTGTCAGTGTGTCTGTCCGTCAGTATAGCAAGTCAAGCATTACTCCACCGTACAACAACTACAAGGTCACAAATGAGGGGACAAATAACATATAGGTTGGGTCACGGAAAATGCCTAATGAGCTGAGGAAAAGGAAGGACATTACATACACTGGCTTTATCAGTGAATCATTTTGTGATGGTTGTGAAATATTGGTCATGTGTAGAAGATGGTCCTTGTACATGAATCATGCTATATATTAGTTTCACAATATGTTATAATGGTGTCTTTATCTGGTGAACTGATATGTGATATAATAAATGTGATCTGACTTGTTCTATAATTCTCTTCAGAAAAATCTTTGAAACTTATATCCGATTCTTCGCACATACAGTCAAATTGTGTTTACGAGTTTGATAGATTTTCCTGATATTTGATATCTATAAGAGACATTGGTGACTAAAAACAATTTCACGATGGCAAAATCAGCCAACATTATCAACTGGTGCGATGACGCAAGACGACTGCAGAAAGATTAACAGCGTATCGTTGTACAGTGTACAATGGCCAGTGATATTCACTGTAGGTATACGCAAAATGATGTACCTTGTGCACATAGCAGGCAAATTAGAGGATCACCATAAGATTTAGAAATAGAACTATCAAGGAAGGAGAAAGACGTAGGTGAGATTATTAGTCGAGATGTAAAGCCAATACATAAACATCATGAGCAATGTGTACTGCTCCTCCTCCTCTGGCTTTTGATTCTTACTGTCACATTTTAATATATGTAAATAATGGAAGGGTAAGTCACAGCCAAGACAAATTCAGTTACTCGTGGATTACTTGCCTTGCCGATGGTGACTTGTCACTCCAGGTGTAACTACTTACAGTTGGAGTCCGGTAACACCATTTCAATGGTATCATTTGACAAACACAGTAAAGTGGCTGAGCTCAAAAGCGTGTTCTGCACTTCAACTGACTAATTATGTGATAAGGATAAGGAGGATAAAACATAAATTTTGATTGTAAGGCTGGAATCAGGGATGAAACATTCATAACTATAATGTTTAAAGATACAAAGATGGTGAAATACCTTTACCTGGGATCAGTAGCACCTGTGGTAATGGACACACCTTTGTAATGCTTGATCACTTACAACTGATAAACTTTAATACGAAAGTTTTAAGTATGGCCCAGCAGGGGAACTTTGTATAGATATTTACAGATAACATATCTGTGTTGAACAGACGTCATATCTAGAATATATCTTTACCTGGGACGTGTAACACTTGTGTGGATGGACACAACTTTGTAATGTTTGATCCATTACACGAAATGAACCATTAAAAAGTTATACAACGCGTTGTTGAAGATCATTCAGGAAATATCTATACCAAATGAATATTAGGTACGTTGCATTTGTTTGAAGTAAACCTGAAAAATGATGCTGAGAGAAAAGGGACGTAATAGTAAATAATTTGTTAAAAGTCTACAAACTTTGGTCTTAAAGTAGTCGTCTTGTGTTGGGTCATCTTTTAGACACCAAGAGGAGAACATAGTCTGTGTTTTGTAATCATAAATATTGTTACGACACGTGGGTGCCCACATGTTCGTATATTAATAAGTATGTGTGTATCTCTGTGTATAGTGTAAGAGCTATTCCATGTTAGGGCGAGGGCCAAGGCCTTTGCTCCATTATTGGGTCGGATTTCACTCCCATAGCCAAACCCATTAATTTCTGAGGCCTTCTTCATACCTTCGAGAAGGAAACCAGATGGCCACGCCGGGCCATCAATCCAGCCCCACTCGACGCTCGGGCCTCCTGACCCAGGGCACTAGGTCAAATTGGGGGTCAACCTACGGCCTCCCATACAGTGTCGTCGCTGTCAGGACTTGAAGGTGGGACATCCAGGCAGATGTGGGACGAACCTAACCTCCTCTCAGCCAGTCAGCTGGTTCACGGATGACACCTCCTCCAATCACCGACGTACCAGTGGCCCTCCAGCCAAGTAGGAGTGGCACTTGGAGCCACCCTCCTCCAATCCTCGGTGGGCCTTAGGCCCATGACCAATCAAAGTTGGCACCATAGGGTAACAAGGTGGGTCGAGGCGTGGCTAGCTGTTCTTACCCTGCTGGTCCTTCAGTTAAAAGGCTCAGACGATCGTCTGGGACTCGATTCCTTCAGCAGACTCGAGCCCGCCAGCAAAGGTAATGTGAGCTTTCCCTGTCTCGAACCCCGTAGCCACCGCTGCCCCAGTTTGTAAGATGTTACTACTGTGTCACGATAGGTAGCTAAGTGTATCGATGTTGTTTACTGTGTCACGTCAGGTTTATCTAAGTGTAATGTTATCGAACAAATCGTTATAGAGGAAAGAGACCTCCTGGCTTGAAATCTTACCTGGAATGTTAACTAGTGTTAAATGTTAAATGCCTGATTTATGTGTTTATCATTGTACACCTGCATTCTTTCATTATAAGTAGATTTAATGTAGTGCTGGTCTTTTAATTCAGTCCCATAACTTTCTGATCGTGTTATCCCGTTGTGAAACGTAACGAAGCTAGCGTCCTTGCGAAGACGAGGACCAATAGATTACTCGTAACAAATATATGTTACTGGCGACCTTGTCCGAATATATTATATTTGAATTCGTAACATATAAATTGGCGACCTCGCCAGGATTTTTCTTGTCTTAACTGAATCTCTTTCCTTGATTCGTTAATCATGTCGTTGACCAGTGCCGCGTTGACCAGTGTAATGATTATGAGGTCGCGAAGAGACCTGATCAGATTTGTGTCAAGTATTTTTGCAAAAATGACGATTTATGCACGGTGGCTATGCTCCATTAGTACGGAGAGACGTTCGACGGGTTTCGATGGCAAAGGAAACTCCGGTAATAATGTAATCCCACCTGAATCTGCTACCTTGCCGGTAACTCATAAAAGTCAAGGGAAATACTCCGAAAGAGTTGTTTTTATTGTGGCAAGGTTGGGCACCAGGTGAGGGACTGCTGGGCTCGAGTGAAGGAATCCAGAGACTCTACCTTTTTTTAATATAATTGTAGGCCCATGAGTCTCTTCTTAATTTTAGGGCCAATTTAGTAAAGTAGGTGAGGCTGTTTCTGCTCTTAGGAAAGTGAGGGGTTGCGAGACTGTTGATTAATCTGTCCTTATTATAGGATCTGTTCTGTGGGAACTACAATGCGTTCCTGTCTAAGGGCTATGTTAGTAGATGTGGTGTACGACGAAAAGTGACCGTATTACGGGATTCTGGTGCGCTACAGTCGCTAATGGTGGATGGCTTGGTGCCGCGAGGAGAGTCTGGAGACCGAGTCTTGCTAGACGGACTGTCGGGTCCCAAGGAAGCTCCACTAGTCAATGTGAGGGCAGAAACAGATTTCTTCACGGGCCATGATCTCGTAGGGATTGTAGATAAGTTCCTGTCTTAGACGTGGACTTTGTGTTAGGCAGTGACCTAGCGGGTGGGAAGATGAACCCAATGCCGGTGTTGCCTACGGGCCCGGTGAAGTCCACGGAGGCGGTGCAGCTTGACGAAGAGGTACCAGATATTGTCTACAACCACGACGGTGCCAGGTCCATGACAGCTGGCACGGCAGGCCGTGTGCCTGTGGACATAGCCGTCGAAACGCAGGGAGTGAAGACTCTCCCTGAGGGTGAGACCTGAGGAGGTGGTGTTCAGTGTCATGTAATGGGGAAGACGAGGAGTGGCAGGCAGTTCACCAGGTGTTAGTGCCGCGTCCCTACAGCAGGGAGATTTTTGAAGCTTGCGCACGACTCAAGCTTTGCCGGTCATTTAATTGGCCTGGTGTCCGCCGGGATGTCGCTCAGTGTTGGGAAGCCTACTCAGACTGTCTCGATTCAGAAGTGTAGAGACAGGCGAGTTCCTATTCCCCCATTTGAAGGTCGGTTTGACCGAGTTATAATTGACATTGTGAGCCCATTGCTAATAACCTCCTCTGACCACTGTTACACTCTTCTTGAGAGTGAGACCAGCGAGAGGGAGCTGTGTGATACCCTCTCTCCTGGTGTAGCCTCCGTTGTGACAGAGGAATTGAGGATTTGTCTCGAGCCCATTCAAGAGAGTTGGGGATGAAGGACGAGGTGGCCTGACAGAACGGTCTCGATTTAGAAGTGTAGAGACAGGCGACGAGGTGTGGCTTCTACAGCAGCCAGGTCAACCCTTGGCTGTCCGTTCTCAGGGTCCCTATGAACCGACGGTATCAGTCTGCATCATCCAACGTCCAGCGGTAGCCGTGTGTGACGAAGTTGACGACGTAGCTGTGAAGGCCTCGGAGACCCGGGAAGACGGAGACGCTTTAGCACCTGCCTGGGAAGTGACGGGTAGAAAGGTTTGCCCTCCTGTCGACGTACCCAGAGTTTTGCCAGAGGTTTGTCAGTCCCCTCCTTCCACCGACCGTAAAGGTCCAAGTATTAGCCCGTAATGAGTTCCCCCCGATCTCGGAGAGAACCGAGACGTTTGTGGGTACAGTTGGGTATTACAGAGTGTATTAGTAACTTTTCTCGCAGTTGCAACCCCCTCTCATAAATCTGTTGATGAATGTTAGATATGTTTGAAATGAGCAGTGTTAGAGAGCCTCTCTCATCAGTTAGGAACACTACTTTTTTTGACTGTTATATTTTGCAGGCTCCAACCAGTTTAGCTGTGACTGCCAGCGATGCTGACGCTGGTGAGGTCCTCTTTCAGAAGGACAGCGAGAAGATTGAGCCCAAACAGATAACCCCACCATGGAGAAGGAACTTGTGTTTTTGCTATTTGTATTATAGCACCTTCTGTATGTGTCCCTCAGACAATCATTTTAGAGTGTACTGACTACCAATCCCTTTCAAAATGTTTACAAGTTACGGGATCGGAGTCAGAAATTAACTAGGTGGGCCTTGTTTTGTTTCTTCAAGAGTATAATTTAGATATTCACCATATTGCTGGCGCACATAATGTGTTAGCTGATTGTTTATCCCGCTCTTAAGGTGAGAAAATTCTTCTTCTAGGAATTTTCTCCTTTAAGGAGGGGGGTGTTACGACACGTGGGTGCCCACATGTTCGTATATTAATAAGTATGTGTGTATCTCTGTGTATAGTGTAAGAGCTATTCCATGTTAGGGCGAGGGCCAAGGCCTTTGCTCCATTATTGGGTCGGATTTCACTCCCATAGCCAAACCCATTAATTTCTGAGGCCTTCTTCATACCTTCGAGAAGGAAACCAGATGGCCACGCCGGGCCATCAATCCAGCCCCACTCGACGCTCGGGCCTCCTGACCCAGGGCACTAGGTCAAATTGGGGGTCAACCTACGGCCTCCCATACAGTGTCGTCGCTGTCAGGACTTGAAGGTGGGACATCCAGGCAGATGTGGGACGAACCTAACCTCCTCTCAGCCAGTCAGCTGGTTCACGGATGACACCTCCTCCAATCACCGACGTACCAGTGGCCCTCCAGCCAAGTAGGAGTGGCACTTGGAGCCACCCTCCTCCAATCCTCGGTGGGCCGTAGGCCCATGACCAATCAAAGGTGGCACCATAGGGTAACAAGGTGGGTCGAGGCGTGGCTAGCTGTTCTTACCCTGCTGGTCCTTCAGTTAAAAGGCTCAGACGATCGTCTGGGACTCGATTCCTTCAGCAGACTCGAGCCCGCCAGCAAAGGTAATGTGAGCTTTCCCTGTCTCGAACCCCGTAGCCACCGCTGCCCCAGTTTGTAAGATGTTACTACTGTGTCACGATAGGTAGCCAAGTGTATCGATGTTGTTTACTGTGTCACGTCAGGTTTATCTAAGTGTAATGTTATCGAACAAATCGTTATAGAGGAAAGAGACCTCCTGGCTTGAAATCTTACCTGGAATGTTAACTAGTGTTAAATGTTAAATGCCTGATTTATGTGTTTATCATTGTACACCTGCATTCTTTCATTATAAGTAGATTTAATGTAGTGCTGGTCTTTTAATTCAATCCCATAACTTTCTGATCGTGTTATCCCGTTGTGAAACGTAACGAAGCTAGTGTCCTTGCGAAGACGAGGACCAATAGATTACTCGTAACAAATATATGTTACTGGCGACCTTGTCCGAATATATTATATTTGAATTCGTAACAATATATATATTTTCAACGCCTTTCATCACTTTTTCCAGACCTTTACGGATTTTGGCTTAAAGATCTTGGCTTTGTGACAGTTACAAAATGCAGCACAATACATATTTATTACACAAAAATCATTTACCACAATACTCGTTATATTTCTTACCGGAATCTTTAAGCTTTCAGCAACATTGTAAGTACATAATACATTCATCTGCCTCATTTACATGCATATAGATATATTTACGAGTGTATATGTACATGTTTTATATAGTTTCTCTGAATTTAAAGTTTATTAAGATATCCATCTGGACAATACATACTAATGGATACCACAAGATATGTACAGTTACTAAAAGATTATTGTGAATCTTGACCATGTTATACAGACACAGCCGAGCCTGGCCTCCTGACCTGCCACATACACTGTAACTTGTGATGACTGGAACATATTTCAGTGTATCTGTAATGTGCACAATGTGCTTAACGACACAATTAAAGCATTATAAACCATAGGATTATATGAACATAAGAAATGAAAATTCGAAGCAACAGACATAGCCCAGCGGTGTTTACAACAAGATAATGTGTATCATTATAGCATTGCAGCTGACGTAAGCATTGTGTCACATGTTAGAAAACATAATGTGTGATAGCAGGGTAGTGGCTGTTATGGTGGTATGATATGGTCAGCAAGTGTTGGAGTACAATACAAGGTTGACCTTCATGATAGATGGAGGAGGAGGTATGTTAACACAACAGTATTGAAGTAAACACACGACTTGCAATCACTGATCCTCAGATCCATATTACAAGGTTGTCATTATATAGTATGGGTTCATGTGCTGGTGTAATGGTTTATTGTATGTTAGAGAAGGTGAACACGTTTAGCCAGCCAGGAACTGACTTCTATTACCATCAGTACTTAGTGTAAGCAGCCACCGCTGTTGTTATGACACCACCTAACCTGTCAGTCATGGATCAGTCAGGACTCCAGCGTGTCCAAGGTGGCCCCTCATATCTGGCCATCTTGGCTCACGTGAGCAGTACCCGTGCCCGGCTACGGCTCCTGGCGCCCACCTTCCCTGACAAGAGCAGTCCACACTCTGACTGTGGCTCCAGCCATGATATGCCAGGATGTGGCACCACCGTAACTACTGTCTGCACGCATGTGAGGATGTGGCACCACCGTAACTACTGCGTACTACTGCCTGCACGCATGTGAGGATGTGGCAACACCGTAGCTACTGTCTGCACGCATGTGAGGATGTGGCACCACCGTAGCTACTATCTGCACAAATGTGAAACCCAGTGTTTACAACATGCACGTGTGTGTGTGTGTGTGTGTGTGTGTGTGTGTATGTGTGTGTTGTGTGTGTGTGTGTGTGTGTGTGTGTGTGTGTGTGTGTGTGTGTGTGTGTGTGTATGTGTGTGTGTGTGTGTGTGTGTGTGTGTGTGTGTGTGTGTGTATGTGTGTGTGTGTATGTGTGTGTGTGTATGTGTGTGTGTATGTGTGTGTGTGTATGTGTGTATGTGTGTGTGTGTGTGTGTGTGTGTGTGTGTGTGTGTGTGTGTGTGTGTGTGTGTGTGTGTGTGTGTGTGTGTGTGTGTGTGTGTGTGTGTGTGTGTGTGTGTGTGTGTGTGTGTGTGTGTGTGTGTGTGTGTGTGTGTGTGTGTGTGTGTGTGTGTGTGTGTGTGTGTGTGTGTGTGTGTGTGTGTGTATGTGTGTGTGTATGTGTGTGTGTGTGTGTGTGTGTATGTGTGTGTGTGTGTGTGTGTGTGTATGTGTGTGTGTGTGTGTGTGTGTGTGTGTGTGTGTGTGTGTGTGTGTGTGTGTGTGTGTGTGTGTGTGTGTGTGTGTGTGTGTGTGTGTGTGTGTGTGTGTGTGTGTGTGTGTGTGTGTGTGTGTGTATGTGTGTGTGTGTGTGTGTGTGTGTGTGTGTGTGTGTGTGTGTGTGTGTGTGTGTGTGTGTGTGTGTGTGTGTGTGTGTGTGTGTGTGTGTGTGTGTGTGTGTGTGTGTGTGTGTGTGTGTGTGTGTGTGTGTGGCTGTGTCAGTCCTTGGAGTGAAGTGTGTTTTCGGACAGTGTGAGTGAGGGGCGCATCATCATCATCATCAGAGATGAATCATTATGCCAATAATTAGGGCGAGGCTAACCTGACCTCAGGTCTCATCACAACAAGGTATGGCGTAGTGGTGGTCTGTGTTTAATATTAGTATACTGAACTGATGGTACTGGTGAGTAATGGGTAAATGGAGGAAATTTCTCTTAACGTAGTGTGAAAATAAAGAATAAACAAAACTAAATACCAGACGAGGATAACAATATATACACACAACAAAATTCCCATAACACAAAAAAATTAAACAAACCAAAGATGTTGGCCATGTAATATGTGATATAAAAATATCACACAAAAAACAATAAAATACAAAGAAGAAAATGCAAGACTAAGATGATAAAAGTGAAGAAAAAAAAAGAGAACTAGAAAATATTGAAGTTCTTATACATGAAAATGACATATTGACTAGGCTGTCCATCCAACACAAAGTAACATATAAGAAGAAATTAAGATCATAAATTTTACATCTTACATTATTAGATAAAAGACAAAAAAAATAATATATGCAAAATATGAATAAAGTGTATACTTATATGAAATTATGTAGTTAATGACGCCAATAGAACAAGCACTAACATTCAAAAATATAATAATCTATGGAAATATAAAGTAAGACATCAAATAATGTTGCAGCAAAACAAGGATGGGATAAATCTAAGACAAATAGATAACAAACAACCACATTTGTCTACAAACTCAACAAAGACAAAGGCGAAGGTTTTAGATATCAAGAAGTACATACCATATTTCCCCAATACCTACAGTTTTGTAATTAAAGGAAAAATATTCTTGAGCTTACTTATTGACGAGTCACTTATGCTAATTAACCTTGTTTTCAAGCTCATTATTGTTAGAGTATTTCCCATCATCTCTTATCTGCATAATCACTTCATCAGGATCATTAGGCTTACGTGGACCAATTACAGGTTATGTATGTAAATATGTTGCTTTAATGTTAAAGAATGAAATATGTCCTGGTTGATATGGCATGATTGTTGATGAAACCGTCCAGTTGATTTGGTCCCTAACATTGTGTTTAATGTTACCTACATATGTTATTGCTCATACTTGTCTCAAGTCGTCCGTACAATACTTCATCCTTGGGAAAAACATTAAAAAACAAGTTTTAGATTATTTTCTTCTTTTTTTTAAACTGAAAACTCACTGTAAAGTTTTCGTCAACAAACAGACAGCCAGACAGCGCAAGGGTAATTAGTACCACCAGCTGTTGACAACGCGCATAATTAAGCAGTCATTGCTCACGCGAGATTACTCCTGCTTTCCTGTCTTTCATATATAGTCTTTGTACCACTACACACAAACACACACACACACACACACACACACACACACACACACACCATTATATTTCCACTACAAGCTACATTACACTCTCCACTAGAGGCAATTCTGCCCAGTGTACACCCTCTATGGCTACCTGCCATCATCACTATATTGATGTTTCATCTTCACTACACTAGTGCTTCAACTTCACTATGTTAATGTATCATCTAGGATATCAGATCAATGAGGAAACAAGAGTCGACTATATTTTTGTGTGGCTTCACTATATTTTTGCAAGTGCTGGTCTATGAAAGTTTACTTCGTCAAGTAAATCACTCATCTCACCAGATCGCAGAAATGACTCACGTCCGCGCTGCCCATCGGTACCCTGGCAAGGAATCCTTCCTTGAATTTTTCGAGGCTCACATCCAGCAAACCGGGGCTGTTAAAGATTGTATAAGCCGAACTGAGCTATATTTGCGATACTGTGAATTCTGCGAAGGGTTCGGGTACGAGAAAGCTGCCGTCCTGAACGTCGGGAGAACACTGGGACGGTGGGGCATCAAGGCAGATCGCAGACTTGGAGGACGCAACGGCCGCCACCAGGAGTACGCCTACACCAGAATTGCCTGGTTGTCCAGCAGTGAGGGCCTGGCCCAGGGAGGAAAGCGGTGCCTTCCAGAATGCCAAAGGCCTTCCAGGAAGAGATCACGTCTGGATATCGAACCCGTGCACGAGAGAGTAGTGGTGAAGATCCAGACTCGGCATCAAGATGATGATGACCTGTGCGAAGGCGGACCCAGCGAGGAAACTGGTGTAGTTGACACAGGAGCAGCCGCCATCCCCATCAATGTTTCTTTGGCTCCCACCAAACAACGGGGCAAAGTGATGCCTACCACTGAATTGGTGACCTTGATCCCCTACTTCTATGGGGATGAATCAGGCCTGGTGGATCCCGACGTACTCGTACTGGTTGTCGATGAAGACCCTGATGTGTCCGTCGCTGCGACTGGAGGATCAGCAGCACCTGCAGCAGCAGCCGACCCTAAAGCTGAAGCGGCCGTGTTGAAGATTAAAGTCCACACCACCAACATTCATCCCTGAAATTCCTTGAACCTTAAGTTCCCGTCCCTGAGATCGGAGAAGCTGCTCCTCCTCCAGCAGTCGACCCTGTTATACCCGGTCCTCAGAAGACATTTCCTATGGCAAAAGTTCTCATTCAGTTGCAAATTATTGACAAACTATTGTACGAATGAAGCGGTTACCATAAAGGATCAAATCGTTAGGAAAAGTTCCTAACATTTATGAGTCCCATCCATAGCGATGAAAAAAAAATAACAAAAATACATCCATTCTGTTGGGGGCCAACAACATGGCACAAATGGACCCTAAGTCGAACTGCTGACCTCCTAGCGGTAGGGTCCGGGCAACTTTGAGGGAACATTAACCCTCAAAGGCTAACAGCAGTCGCATAAAAGCAATAAAAATTAAACATTATTAGTCATTTACAATAATCACAGACGATGATTATAGCCTCGCCCAATTATCATCTCATTTGCTGTGAACGAAATCATAGGCGACTCTGATTCCACCTACATCTATCAAGTTTACCTATTTATTCAACCATCTATCTATCTGTCTATCGTCCTTGTTTGAAGATTTTCTGTATCATGTAAATCTCAGCCATTGAAATGTCCTGAGATCAATGTCGTAGTGAACAAATGAATTCTAGTTTGGACTGAAATAGCCCCGTTTTTGCACCTTCCTTCACCATTTGTCCACCATTTATTCCCCGTAAGGATTTACGAACTAACTTCAGAGTTGTATTACAAATATATGAAACATGTCACCAACTCACTGTTTTGTGAATATTTCTTGCTATATTACATCTGTCAGTTTCTAACTGCAATCATCGGATGAATATCTTTATATATTTTGCTGCTGTTTCAGTTCCTTCATGACAATAATAAACCAGACCTTGTTTTCATCATGTAACATGCAGCTCAAGAAGAAAGTCTATAGATGAGAAAAATTTAGTTGCATAAATTCAATTAATTAGATTACACGCAGAATATTAGGCCTTCTTGACCAACACCATTTCAGACGTAATGGTTGCTCGAACATCGGCCGTTGAGATAAAGAAAGAAAAACAAAAAAATTTTTAGTAAAACTATATCAGTACAAATCCAATGTATCGTATGTACTGATATGAAAGATAATATACAGTCTGTATTGATATCAAAGACAATATAGGCAGCAAGTATGAATTTTTCCTTTATAAATGGAAGGTCATGATTGCCACTGCGATCTCGACCTGCCGTTTTCTTAATGAAATGTACGTCTCCTGAGAACGAGGCGAGGCGACCGACGCTCACGTCTGGCTCGACCCAGTTTGAGAAAATATATATATATATAAATATATATATATTTCTTTCAAACTATTCGCCATTTCCCGCGTTAGCGAGGTAGCGTTAAGAACAGAGAACTGGGCCTTTAAGGGAATATCCTCACCTGGCCCCCTTCTCTATTCCTTCTTTTGGAAAATTAAAAAAAAATAATAAGAGGGGAGGATTTCTAGCCCCCTGCTCCCTCCCCTTTTAGTCGCCTTCTACGACACGCAGGGAATACGTGGGAAGTATTCTTTCTCCCCTATCCCCTATATATATATATATCATATGCCTTCTCCAGATCCATAAATGCTACATACAAATCCATTTGTTTTTCTAAGTATTTCTCACATACATTCTTCAAAGCAAACACCTGATCCACACATCCTCTACCACTTCTGAAACCACTCTGCTCTTCCCCAATCTGATGCTCTGTACATGCCTTCACCCTCTCAATCAATACCCTCCCATATAATTCACCAGGAATACTCAACAAACTTATACCTCTGTAATTTGAGCACTCACTCTTATCCCCTTTGCCTTTGTACAATGGCACTATGCACGCATTCCGCCAATCCTCAGGCACCTCACCATGAGTCATACATACATTAAATAACCTTACCAACCAGTCAATAATACAGTCACCCCCTTTTTTAATAAATTCCACTGCAATACCATCCAAACCTGCTGCCTTGCCGGCTTTCATCTTCCGCAAAGCTTTTACTACCTCTTCTCTGTTTACCAAATCATTTTCCCTGACCCTCTCACTTTGCACACCACCTCGACCAAAACGCCCTATATCTGCCACTCTATCATCAAACACATTCAACAAACCTTCAAAATACTCACTCCATCTCCTTCTCACATCACCACTACTTGTTATCACCTCCCCATTTGCGCCCTTCACTGAAGTTCCCATTTGCTCCCTTGTCTTACGCACTTTATTTACCTCCTTCCAGAACATCTTTTTATTCTCCCTAAAATTTAATGATACTCTCTCACCCCAACTCTCATTTGCCCTCTTTTTCACCTCTTGCACCTTTCTCTTGACCTCCTGTCTCTTTCTTTTATACATCTCCCACTCAATTGCATTTTTTTCCCTGCAAAAATCGTCCAAATGCCTCTCTCTTCTCTTTCACTATGATAGGCATATGATAGAGTTGATAGAGATGCTCTGTGGAAGGTATTAAGAATATATGATGTGGGAGGCAAGTTGTTAGAAGCAGTGAAAAGTTTTTATCGAGGATGTAAGGCATGTGTACGTGTAGGAAGAGAGGAAAGTGATTGGTTCTCAGTGAATGTACGTTTGCGGCAGGGGTGTGTGATGTCTCCATGGTTGTTTAATTTGTTTATGGATGGGGTTGTTAGGGAGGTGAATGCAAGAGTTTTGGAAAGAGGGGCAAGTATGAAGTCTGTTGGGGATGAGAGAGCTTGGGAAGTGAGTCAGTTGTTCTTCGCTGATGATACAGCGCTGGTGGCTGATTCATGTGAGAAACTGCAGAAACTGGTGACTGAGTTTGGTAAAGTGTGTGAAAGAAGAAAGTTAAGAGTAAATGTGAATAAGAGCAAGGTTATTAGGTAAAGTAGGGTTGAGGGTCAAGTCACTTGGGAGGTAAGGTTGAATGGAGAAAAACTGGAGGAAGTAAAGTGTTTTAGATATCTGGGAGTGGATCTGGCAGCGGATGGAACCATGGAAGCGGAAGTGGATCATAGGGTGGGGGAGGGGGCGAAAGTTCTGGGAGCCTTGAAGAATGTGTGGAAGTCGAGAACATTATCTCGGAAAGCAAAAATGGGTATGTTTGAAGGAATAGTGGTTCCAACAATGTTGTATGGTTGCGAGGCGTGGGCTATGGATAGAGTTGTGCGCAGGAGGATGGATGTGCTGGAAATGAGATGTTTGAGGACAATGTGTGGTGTAAGGTGGTTTGATCGAGTAAGTAACGTAAGGGTAAGAGAGATGTGTGGAAATAAAAAGAGCGTGGTTGAGAGAGCAGAAGAGGGTGTTTTGAAATGGTTTGGGCACATGGAGAGAATGAGTGAGGAAAGATTGACCAAGAGGATATATGTGTCGGAGGTGGAGGGAACGAGGAGAAGTGGGAGACCAAATTGGAGGTGGAAAGATGGAGTGAAAAAGATTTTGTGTGATCGGGGCCTGAACATGCAGGAGGGTGAAAGGAGGGCAAGGAATAGTGAATTGGATCGATGTGGTATACCGGGGTTGACGTGCTGTCAGTGGATTGAATCAGGGCATGTGAAGCGTCTGGGGTAAACCATGGAAAGCTGTTTAGGTATGTATATTTGCGTGTGTGGACGTATGTATATACATGTGTATGGGGGTGGGTTGGGCCATTTCTTTCGTCTGTTTCCTTGCGCTACCTCGCAAACGCGGGAGACAGCGAAAAAGAAAAAAAAAAAAATATACAAAATATATATACATATACATATATATATATATATATATATATATATATATATATATATATATATATATATATATATATATATATATATATATATATATATATATATATATATATATATCCCTTGGGATAGGGGACAAAGAATACTTCCCACGCACTCCTCACGTGTCGCAGAAGGCGACTAAAGGAGACGGGAGAGAGGGGCTGGAAACCCTGCCCTCCTTGTATCTTAACTTTTTAAAATGGGAAACAGAAGAAGGAGTCACGCGGGAAGTGCTCATCCTCCTCGAAGGCTCAGACTGAGGTGTCTAAATGTGTGTGGATGTAACCAAGATTAGAAAAAAGGAGAGATAGGTAGTATGTTTGAGGAAAGGAACCTCGATGTTTTGGCTCTGAGTAAAACGAAGCTCAAGGGTAAAGGGGAAGAGTGGTTTGGGAATGTCTTGGGAGTACAGTCAGGGGGTAGTAAGAGGACAAGAGAATGTGAAGGAGTAGCACTACTCCTGAAACAGGAGTGGTGGGAGTCTGAGATAGAGTGTAAGAAAGTAAACTCTAGATTGATATGGGTAAAACTGAAAGTGGATGGAGAGAGATGGGTGATTATTGGTGCATATGCACCTGGGCAACACCATCACCACAACCACCAACACCACCACCATCACCAACACCACCACCACCATCACCAACACCACCACCACCATCACCACCACTACCACCACCATCACCACCACCATCACCAACACCACCACCACCATCACCACCATCACCACCACCACCACCATCACCAACACCACCAACACCACCACCACCACCACCACCACCATCACCAACACCACCATCACCAACACCACCACCACCACCACCATCACCACCACCACCATCACCACCACTACCACCACCATCACCACCACCATCACCAACACCACCAACACCACCACCACCACCATCACCAACACCACCACCATCACCACCACCATCACCACCAACACCACCAACACCACCACCACCACCATCACCAACACCACCACCACCATCACCACCATCACCACCACCACCACCATCACCAACACCACCAACACCACCACCACCACCATCACCAACACCACCACCACCACCACCATCACCACCACCACCATCACCACCACTACCACCACCATCACCACCATCACCACCACCATCACCAACACCACCACCACCATCACCACCATCACCACCACCACCACCATCACCAACACCACCAACACCACCACCACCACCACCATCACCAACACCACCATCACCAACACCACCACCACCACCACCATCACCACCACCACCATCACCACCAACACCACCAACACCACCACCACCACCATCACCAACACCACCACCACCATCACCACCATCACCACCACCACCACCATCACCAACACCACCAACACCACCACCACCACCATCACCAACACCACCACCACCACCATCACCACCAACACCACCAACACCACCATCACCACCATCACCAACACCACCACCACCACCACCACCACCACCACCACCATCACCATCACCACCACCACCACCATCACCAACACCCACAACCACCACCACAAAAAAAAGTCAAAACATTTGTGAACTTCGCAACCCGGTGCGTGCAGAAGTCTTTTTAACTGGCTCTCCCCTTTCTTCAAGAACCTCATTCGTTCCTTGTTACTTATGTAAACATTCTGTTTAACATTATATCATAAGAAAACAGAAAGTAGAACCAAGAAAGGTATCCAAAATATATCTTTCTCTTACGCCTCCGAGACTATTTTCATCGTCTTATCAAATCTCTTGCAGATATAACGTCCACAGTGCTTAGTATAACAGTAACAACAGATAGTAATGGCAGAACATGAGGATAAAAGACAAGTGAAAATGATCATAAATGTGAGAGATTCGCTTGGTGCGGGGAACGTAGTGACCCCGTCCAATATATGGTGGTAATGGTCACGCCCGTTCATGCTTCACATCAAAGACATTGGTCACCTTAAGTGTGGGAGCCAACCTGACTACACGCCTCCCTTTTCTAATGCCCGCAGGAGCAGACCTATGGGGAAAATATGCATTGTATCAAGAGTGAATGAGAAGACAAGAACTACTTCTCAGAATTGACGACCTATGAATTTATGGACATTTTGTTGTTATTGTGGGTTGCTTGCCAAGTACACAAACTTTTCTTGTGTTTAAAGTGGGTTTGAGAGCTTCTAGTGATACACACATTCTATTGTACTACTGAAGTATGGGTGGGTACGTCTGTAGTCTTCCTGCTTATCAAATTTAGGTAAATATCTCCTTTTGTCACGTAAAACTGCAGGCTCCCAAACCCTTACACTTCCCATGTTAGTGAAACGTACACTGGAAAGCCCGCAGACATTTATATTACCGCGAAAGGCAGGCTGCCCAAATTAAAAAGCTGGCAGACAAGTGACACAGCAGGCAAGCAGGCAAGCAGGCAAAAAGGAAAGCAGACAAAAGGGCAGGCAGGGCAGGCACGAAGAAAAAGGCAGGAAGGCAAGTAATCAGGTGGACAAACGCATGCAAGCAGGCAATGAAAAAACAGGGAGGCAGGCAATCAAGCAAAAAGGCAGGTAGACAAGAAAGAAAAAAAGAAAAACGCAGGCAAGCAGATAGGCAAGAAAAGAAAATAAAAAACAAGCAAGCATACAATGGTGTCTTTCCCTATCAAAGATGTTGAATTCATCTCACAGAACATGCATCACACCCAGACCACTACGTGAACATTACACCCAGAGCACATTGTGAAAGTAACTTCAAAAACTCAATCTATCTAAAATTAATCAATCATCTTATCACAAACTCAAAACAACACATATACACACCCTAACACTAAACAATCTAGAAAAGCTCCATTTATAAATATATAAAAATATATAGAAATAATCATCTATTATATAAATCTATATAACTATTCTATAAATATATTATATATATATCACTACAACTCATATTCAATATATCTATATCAAAACTCTCATCAACTCTAAACTCAACAAAAAAATCACTATTAAATCTATAACTTAATAAAACAAACTATCCATATATATCTAATATAAATCTCTCTATAAGTTTAAGGCAGGGGTTAACGGGAGGACCCTGCCCGAGTCCATGGCCAGAGGGCGAAGTTGAAGTATGTTGGGGCTGCGCGCTCATGTGGGCCGTGAGACCGAAGTTGATCCCGTGAAGATACCGCTCAGTATGCTGCAACCTGTGCGCAACTGCCGACATCAGGTGCCTGATAAAGGTTCCCGATATATTGTGCATGACGAAAGAAAAGATACCAAGGAGACAACGAGCCAGGAACAAAAGTCCCGTACGGTAAGCGTTTCAAGTCATAGTGAGGAGCGATGACATGGATAAACCAGGAGTACGATACCGAGAAAAATAAACATTGATATTACATACGGTAATGCCCCCCATGTGCAAGCGGCCGAGTGAACCACTTTATGTGCGGGTTCGAACAAATGGGCGCTAGAAACCAGAGTTGCCGACGTCGAACCCTACTCTCTTCCAGCAACCCATTAAAGAAATTCCGTGCCACTTGGTACCACCACTGTAAGACTGTTAGCGCGTCGAGTTGTCATTAATAGAAGTAGCGAGGCGTCTGCAGATCTGCAAAACGCATAAAGATTACACAGTAGAGGAGATCGGATTTATATCATCGACTACACGACCTGGAACGGACTGAGAGAGGTGGACAAAAAACGCTCGATGTATGCTAGCCGCCCGTGAGAATAGAATGGATTATTGTCACATGGCGAGAAGCGAGATGACAGTCAAGCCCAGCTTCACACAGAGACTTCGTATTCTGCACTCTTCTAGAGTGGCGACCAATAGGAGGTTGGAAAGAAGGAGAGTACCACTAAAAATTGAGATGGGCCTTCCCTTCATGCGGGAGTCAATGAGGGCACGTACTATAGATCAAAGGGAGCGTTAGGACTCCCGGTGTATGTACGTGCAGTCAGAGGAAAGATCAATTCCAGATCTCTACATTGTGTAGGAACCCCACAGTGCCCTCATTACGTACATAATCAAATCTTTAGTATGTCCGAGATAATACCATGATTCTTGGGGTGGGGCAAAAAAACGTTGAAACCATACGCTCCCAGCACCCTCTGTCTACCTGCTCCCCAGAACACCCCCCCCCACACAAAAACACCACCCACAAAAACACACTCACACTCTAACTACAAGAACATAACACAAAAACTCTCTACTAAATAACAAACACACATTTCAATTCAACATAAAAGCTCTTTGCACCGTACTACCAAACCGACCCTGTCCAAAGGCCCACTGCCCCCTAACCCACTATCCCTAACATACTCAAACCACACCACCTGGTGTCTTGCCCCCGATCTCACACTAACGTCCTAAGCTAACACACTCACGCTCTGAAAGATACGAGCCCTTAGGTACCCTGAGAAATACCAACCCCACCCCTCGGCTAACCAACCCAACACCAAACCCCCAAACACCCCCCACCCTAAAACCTAGAAAATAACATCACCACCACAACCTAAATACCAAAAATTACAAATCACCACTTCTCAACCCATCACAAAAAAAATTATCACTCTAACTCTAACCCCCCCATCTCTATTCGAACCCCTACTCACCCCATACACAAAAAACCCATAAACCACCCTTCCAAATCAAAATTCAACAACACACAAAACATAATTACCTAACACCCCCTAACCAAACCTACATCCCCCCCACCCCTCCACCTAAACCACTTCCCAAACACTCATCCCCATCCCCAATAATTATCCAAATCAACCTACAACAAACACTAAACAATATACCCTTCCACCCAAACTAACCCTGCAAAACTCCTCACTGCCTCCCAATCGTCCCTCTCTCCCCAACACCACCCCTTCGTTCCTCACTCACCTCAACAATTATACCATTTCTTAAATTTAAACCCACAAAACCATCCCCACACCCTAGAGATCCCCTAACACCTTTCACCAACCAACTCACCCCATCTCCCACCACCATAAGATCCTCCACTCCACTCACACACCTCCACCCACCTCTATCACTCTCATCCCGTATCCAATTCACAGACAACCCTATAGCAAAGTTCCACCTGTCGTACCCCACCGAACGTGCCACCTCACATACTCTCAAACTCATCACGACTCAACCAAGATGTCAAGACCGACTCTCCTCGAGAGACTACCCTCTGCTGCCCACACACTGAGACTCCCTAGCGCTCCCCCTCCACAAACGTATTCGTCGACACCTCCAGATCACACACGTCACGTGAGTGTCATCACTACATAACTCATACTCGAAAAACACAGAATATCCACCACCCAAACAACACTCCACATCCTCGCTCACACTCACCACCTCTCCCAAATAATCTCAACATCAGATCCTAGTCCCTCCCCTATTCACCCAACACCTGCATAAGCTACCTTCGCTATGACACAGATACATGCCGAATACTCACTTCGCAGCGTACCCCACCCACCTTGTTCACACGCATCACCCTCATATCCTCTAACCAACGTATCAAAACCCCTAGACACCTACGTACCACAACCACCACACTCAGTGTATAAAATCCTCGTCACAAGTGCCCCCTCCACTACCGACACAGACCACACAGTGTGTGACGTCTACCAAACCTGTAGTAAAGACTCTCCCACCCCCAATCTCAGACAATCAGCATCACCCATCCACTCACACCGAGAGACTACCACAGAAACTCAATCCCATGTCAACAAAACTCCACTCACCCCTTACCCCCACCATACACACCCTAGATACGTATAGAGTCCAGACACAACCTAAGACAAAACCCTCCTGTGTTACACCCTTAACCCGAGACCCCTGCACACCGATCCAGACAACAATAGTATCATTACTCGACTATCCATCGTGAAGTGAGAGAGCCACGTCACCAGAACTCCCCACGCTACATCACTCACATCTCTAGTGCTATAACCTCCACTCAGAGAGCACCCCCACACAACCTCCTCTAGACCCACTACATAAGAAAACAGACTATCATTGACTCCACAATCCCAGACCCTCGCCTAGCTCTCATTCGCCAACACGTGTCTCGCTCTCAAATCCACATAAACTAAGAATAACTACTCTCTCACTTCCACAACATCGACCAATCTAGAACAAGACCACTCCAGCTACTAGCCTCATCCTCTAGAAAAATTGACCAAGACCTAACAACTACAGCGCCATAGAAAGACTGGACAGTGACAACTCTCTAAACTCAGATCACCTAGACACACCATCCCGCCAGCAATACACCTGTCACATGACTAGAGCTCAACACTGCCAACAACTCAACTACCAATCAAGACCCAGATTAGATACAACATCACCAGACAGATAAACAGAACTCCCAACCTCCCATAAATAGTGAGAACCAACATACTACGCATCACTCGAATCTAGACAAGCTAGGAATCCGAGATATCATCTAGCCACATAGACCAAGTTCAGATCCTCTCTCCTCTTAAGAAAAAAGATCTTAATCTGTGACTAAGATAAAGAGTCAGACTCTACACAGAGTGTACAGATCACCTCAACAAATCTCATACTCAGATCCACACGATGAGAAGAGACTCCGAGACTAAACTGCAGAGACCATAGAATGAGAACACAGAATTCAGAATCACAACAACACGGACAACAGCAACAGCACACGACACTAAGAGATAACGAGTGACTAGATCTCTCACTTCCTCCACTCCCCACGCTGACGCCTACCGAGCATGCCCGACCCCGACGAAAAGAGTCCACCCCAAGACCTTCCACGTCGACCCTCATGAATCACCAATCCTACGCAAATAGTGAGATCACCCCCAGACCACCATTACAAAAGAGAGATCACACTGTCACACTCCTCTCACGCACCCCGCACACAGCCCACACACTCTTCACCATGTGACTAGCCCACTATCCTCCGAGGAGCCCCTAAGAGCCGGCCACCTGTACTCTCAGTCAAACTGAACACATCCCCTCTCAAGGCCCTCTACACGTCCAACGTCTCAGCCACTACCACCCCACCCCCCCCCACCACAATCCAAGAGAGATCTATAGACACACACTCTCTCTGTGACCTAGACTACATCGCCCCTACCCACTATACCACCCGACCATGGACCCCATACTCTCCGTGTCACACATGTACCCATATCCACGAGCGCATACTCAGATAGACACAACCTCAAAAAAGACGATCATGTGACAGAGATGTCATACTGTCACACATACTATACACCCCTCTGCCTCACACTACTACAACAATCTTGACTGTTACTACACCCCCATTCATATCCACCAGCCCCACCCACACCACACCCACGCGAGGACACTGCACCTCCATATACACCACCACCTCCCCCTCCCCCAAGCCCAAGCCAACAAACATCTACAACCTCAAATCTCTATCAATCTCTACAAGTACATAAGAGGCCCTAAGCTATCCTAGATACATTCATCCCAGCATCTCTAACAGACGTAGTACAACGATATCTGTCTCACGTACTGACATCCTAACACTTGAAGAGGCACTACAACTCCTCATAGCCATTAATCATCGATCTCTCATCCTCGCAACCTTAACTCACTCCCATACTCTAAGCCTCCTATGTGACCATCTCGAGAATATCTCATCCCGAGTACATGCCTGTCCACCTCACCTCATAGACAACAGCGCTCCACACCACTGCAGACTAACTCCCCGACGATACCCAAACTCGATAGACACCTACTACCAATACACTATACTCCTATCAAGAGACTAAATTGCACAAAATCCCAGATCACTATGATCACTAGAATACATCACCACAAATCGCCACCTCACCCCCCTCTCTCTGAGACCACCCGTGTCACTGAAGACTAAGATGCCCCACAACGTGAGATAGACTAATCCACAGCACTAAAGAGACCAAGTAACAAAACAACCAGCTCCTTCACAGCGCTCACGAACGGTGTAGTCTTGTGCAACACCAGCTAACCCACTAAGATCAGACGCCAGATGTGAATCAACCGCTACAAGCGTACCCCAGTCGCGTGTCTAACGCGAGCTCGCGCGAACATCCCGTATTAATACTACATCGACTGAATAAAAATAACCATCACTCTAAGCAGAGACTATGAGACTATGATGATTATACCGTCGCTCGCTACGAGCTCTTGACCACTCCATCTAAGATGTGAGAGTAACTCTGTATAGAATCCAAGCTCAGTTCACCAACATCTGTCACATTCGTACAGAACACGATGTGGTCCCGAAGTGAGATTGTAATCCCAGTACAGAGAAACATAGTCCAGCACACAATTCAGACACAGTGACATCGAGTGTGCGCAGACAGAGCTCTGATCTTGACTAACTTCATTCTATATTCGATCATGAGAAATCACCACATAATAGATAATTATTTGTTGAGTCGTTCGTAGATGTACACAGTTCAGACAACAAAGATAGCCTACCAAGTAAATCAATGATAGTAGTAATGAACGAGAGTACCAGTAATGTCAAACCGATGTAGGTTTATGAACCGACTATGTTGTATGTAGTTGATGGACAAATCAATGTTTACCACATGACGTCCTAGCTTCGTTCTTTCTGCTTGATATTCTATCCAACTGACTGATATAATCTCTCTTATCCCAGATGTTTTCTACATGGATGGGACATTACACGAAAGCGCACTTAGGGCAAACTTATTCGTATTTACATTTTCCCCGTGGACTCATAGAATTACCATGATCACAGCAGAAATAAAATTTTGATCTTTCCAATACTATATATATAAATATATATATATTTTATTTTTGCATTGGTCGCATGTATCCCGCGTGTATTGGCACAGGTTCGCGCAAGGAAACAGATCGAAACAAGCATGGCCCACCTCATCCCCATACAATGTCTACTACATACGACCACACACGCAAACATACCTACAGCAATCCATGGTTTACCCCCTAGACGCTTACATGCCCCTGATTCAATACATGCGCACGAACCTCGGATATACCAAAACGATCAAAACATCAAATCATGCCCTCCTTCTCACCCTCACTGCATGTTCAAGGCACCGAATCACATCCCACTCATGATATCACCTCCTCTATCCCACCTCAATATGGTCTCCTCTATTGTCTCTCGTTTCCTCCACCTCCGAACCATATCCTCTTGTCAATCTGAACCTCTCAACATTTCTCTCATGAAGCAGCACCAAAAACATTTCAAACAACCCTATATTCTGCTCTCTCAACCACGCTATTTTTATTTACACACATTCTTCTTACCCAATACGTTACTTTATCGATCCAAACCACCTCACACACACCACATTTTCCTCAAACATCTCCATTTCAGGCCAACCATTCTAGCGCACAACCTCTATCCAATAGCTCCACCGCACATACGCAATCCATCCCCAACAATGTTGGCCCACTATTTCCTTCTCAACAATACCCATTTATGCAGATCCGCAGAAACTGTTATCGATTCCCACATTAATTCAGGCTCAGGTTTTGCTACCCTCACCCACCTATGAATCTCCTTCAGCCACCCAACCATATCCATGGAACCATGTCCGATCGCCAAGATCAATTCCAAGAAAACACAAACGCTTTACATCCTCCAGAATTTCTCCATTCAAACTCACACCACTTGGATTGGACCTAACACCTACTTTACCTAACTCTACCAGAGCATCTTAATTCCCTTTACTTCCTCTAACATTAGTTTCTCCTTCACACACTGTACCAAAAATCAGTCACCAGCTCTCTGCAGTTTCTCACAATGATCAGCCAACAGCGCATCTATCATCGCGAACAACTGACTCACTTCCCAAAGACTCTACTCATTCCCCCAACAGACTATTCAACTTGCCCCCACTATACCAGAGTAACTCTATGCATTAACCCTCCATCTAACACCACATAGTTCACATAAACAAAATAAACACCAAACCATGGCGCAGACATCACAACACACCCTGCCGGAAAAACACCATTACTGTAGAGAGTAACCAATCACTTTCCTCTCTTCTACACGTACCCTCAAGCCAAACCACACACACAGTGATACAAAAACTAAAATCCATCAACCACCCCAATAACCACCCAACCACTACAACAAACAACCAACCCAGATCACACACACAACAACAACTCCATAATGCAACACCTATACCAAAATTGCTACAAACGAAATCCATATGCATTTCTAAGAATTACATCACAACCAAACATCACACTCCCACCCCATAACCCACACATCACTAGATCTACTTCAGTATAAACCACACTCACATCACGACCACTTACACAAACTATTCTCTCTAAATATACCTAACTTTATATATATATACTAATATAATATATATTGTATAATAATATCATATATATATATAATATATAAATATATATAATAATATAAATATTATATATATATCTGTTGAGATGTTCAGACTATAGTAATATGTGCTGTGTCGGACGCGCATGTACTATCACTGTGTATGTGAGTGGGGCTGCGGCCCACTCACCCTATCGTACCGCTTCCCCGCGCCCCCTCGCCCAACGACGGGAGACAGCGACAACGTATAATAAATAAATTGGAAGATTAAATAAATATAATAATATATATATATAATATTATAATTATATATAATAAGTAGTATATTTGTATAAATTATTTACATTTATCTTTGCATTTCGTCAGCTGTACTCACACCGCGATCTATTCATCACCCCGCAGGATCCCCTCACTCCCACCAAAACAGAGCGCCAAGGAAAAACCAAGACCGCCAAAAAGAAAATAGGCATCCACAACAAACACATACCAACCCCCACACAACACGTCGTATCAGCCCCAACAAAACCAACTACGTCCCCACACGCACCATATCCATCACCTACACAGCTTTCCATGGTATACCCCAGGCGTATTACATGCTTTGTTAAATCCACTGACAGCAAGTCAACCCCGGTAAACATGCAAGATCCAGTTCACTCTATTCCTTGCCATCCTTTCACCTCCTGATAATGTTCAGGCCTCCGAATCACACCAAACATCCTCTTTGCATTCCAATCTTTCAACTCACATTTGGTCTCCCTCTTCTCCTCGTTCCCCTCCACCTATCCGCGAACCACCCACCGAATATCCTCTTGGTCAATCTTTCCTCCCACCTCATTCTTCCATGTGCCCACAACGATTTACAAAACCACCCTATATTGCTTCTATGCCCAACCACGCTTCTTACTTATTTCCACCACATCCTACTTACCCTTACGTTAATACCTCGTTGTCAAACCACCTCACAACCACACATTGTCCATCAAAACAGTCACAAATTCTCAAGCACATCCTCCTAACGCGCACAAACTCCGATCCATAGCCCACGGCCTCGCAACCATACAAATTGTTGGACCACTATCCTTTAAACATACCCATTTTTGCTTTCGAGATAATGTTCTCGACTTCCACACATTCTTCAAGGCTCCCAGAATTTTCGCCCCCTCCCCCACCCCTATGGATCTGGAGAAGCATATGATAGAGTAGCAAGCAACTGCATCAGAGGAAGGATATATATAAGGAAATATTATGGCGTGGACAGGCAAGTTGTTAGAGCAGTGAAGAAAAATGTATTTATCGAGGATGTAAGGCATGTGTACGTGACAGGAAGCAGAGGAAAGCTGATGAGCCTTTCCAAGTGAAATGATAGGAAAGCGGCCAGAGGTGGGTGATGTCATACCACTGGGTAGATTAATTAACGGATTATTGGAGGAGGTAGTATAGGTGAGGTGTAGAGCAAGAGAAGGCAAGAGGCAAGTATGATAGTATAAGATACATTAGATTGGGGTTGTATGACGGTCAAAATCGTAGAAGTTGATCATGAAAGGAGCGCGTGGATCGAATATAAAAATCATTTGCAAGAAACGCTCAACTAGAGAAACTTGTGTACTAGGAACAAATTAAGATCTTATAATGTTAAGTTAGGTAGGTGAAGGTCGAATCTATTCGAAGGAAGATATTAAGCTGAAACGAAAAGTAAATATATGTGAGTAAACACGCTTAGAAACTATAAGATAAGTTAACTTTACAAAAAATAAACTTTAATAAAATATAAGAAGAATGAACTATAAAATAGATTCGGTGAGTAACTAGAAAAGAATAACATCACAGCACGTAGGACCCTATATCTTGAGCTTACAAAGGGACAATAAATTTTAGCTCGTATTAATACTTTAACCCGTAGGTAGTTCTCACAGGTGGGACTATCAAATTAGCTAAAGATTGCTATAGTATTTATATACATTTGGATGGATAGATTATATTGCAGTATAACATGAAAACATGCGTGAGATGGCAAGAAAGGATTGAAGATCTATGAAAGCAATAAACATTTAATTGATTAGAAACCATGAAAGATCGTTTCAAATAGTCATGTTATTAAGAAATTTGTTCGAAATTAATAACTGAGAAGATATAATGAGCTAAGGAATGTATAAACGATAATAGAAGGATTTACCATAAGGTCTCATAGAAGAAATGGCTCAGGTGAGAAAAGAAAGAACGGTCAATAGAACAATTAACAAATAATAAAATCAGTATATTATACCTAGAGACTTATAATAATGATATGACTGTCAAAAAAACACTACAGGCTGACCATAAATACGCACGATTTTATCTTAAATAAGATAAAGTGAAAAGAGAGAGAGAATCACATCATAGCCAAATAGTACACATGTCATTTCTATCAGAATGACGATCGTGATGAATTAACAAGAAAAACAGTTCTAATATCAAAAACAATATCTCCATACAATTCAAAAAAAAACAAAACACCACATCGGATACTAAAAAAATAATTCAAAATCTAATTATATAATTATTTTTATTCCTATTTATCTAATGAGTACCTCTTGTAATTTGTTGAGCGAAGGGCCCCAGAGGAAAGTGTGTGAAGTGTAGTGAATTGTGAACGATGATTTTCAGTAGAGTGTGATTCATAGAACTTCAGGAGTCCTGGATTTTTCTCTTCACTTGAACCATCCACAATATTGACAACTCCAAAATATCAATCACTATCGAGTACAGTCATTATCTACTGCGTGAAAGAGTATCAAATGTGTGTGTGTGTACACTCGTGACGCATGATTATTAACACATAAAAGAATTCCCCCCCCTATATTCTCTATATCCCTTTTAATTCATCCCTACCTAACATCACTGAGTAGACGCATGCTCAGATCTGATACTCCCAACAGAGCAGTGTAAGTCGCCGCGTAGCCTCTCTTTTGAAATCCCATGAAGACTCCCTAAAGTTATAGTCTAGTCTATTCGTTTCGGACCCGTCTTCACCTAATTAGAGACATCCTAGACTCCTGAAAGCAACGGTTTGACCAACAAGTATCATGTCATTTTCCTTCCCCCGCGAAACGAGGAGCTCCGTTAGCGATTACCACATACCCTTACGATCGATCGTCAGATCACTTAATACCCTATACCAGTTCTCATAGTATGTTTACCTTGTCCTGGATCACACTATCAACGCGATTCTTTACATGACCATCGCGACCCCCCCCATTTTACCCCTCCCGTCCCTTTAATACTTCCATTAATATTCCGGAGATTTGCATATAAAACTAATCTAACCCAAAGTATATTTACCTTCCAATACATTCGTTTGCTCATCCTCTAAACTAAATAGCCATTATACAACCACTATATTCAGCGTAGTCACCTCGCACACTTACCTCCCCATAGAAAACCCTGCCAGGCAACATCCATTACTCCTTTCCATACATTCCCTCACCTCAATCCTCAAACCCCTAATCTAACCATATACATTCCAAGCACACTATAACCTCCAACCAAACTACTGTCCCACCCTAAAATAAACACACTCTTCCCCCCTTCCTAGATCAATAGTGCGAACAAACCCTCCCTCCAACCTTCACACAAAGTCCACCCTATGACAACCAAAAAAACCCCAACCCCGACCACGAGCTAATGACCACCCCTTCCCAAATCCTCTTCAATCCCCCCTCATCTCTACAACATCCAACCACACCACACACAATCCCCACCACCCCACACCCACCGCTGAAGTGAACTAAATGCCCATCCCCACTTCTACTCAATACCATATTCATCCCTCCTATATAAAATATAATATTTCTTGAACGCTCACTCACGAACTCTACTTAAATAGACTACCTACCCTACCTCTCTCCTATCCATCACTATCCACACTCTAACCCATCCTCTCATTATACTATCATAGCATCACCCATCATTCAAGATCACTCTTCCTTCCTCAAAACCATCTACACACATCTAAGATGTCCCATTTCTCTTTCAATATCATGTTCCCTACCTCTGATATTCCCACGTACTACTTGACCCCAAATAATTAAATCAGATAGAGATATAGATATTTAGATATAAATAATCATACATATAACCTCCATACCACTTCTACAAAGAAACTACAACCTGATGTCGATACAACCGAAGTTCCCATTATAGATACCATCGCCTATGTTTCACTCATTCACCGCCCCCCTCACAAACCTCTCCCCCACATTCTTATTCTCACATATGCAAAGTATGTATCACTCCCCCTCCATAGAGAAAATGCTCCATCATTCCTCCTCGCTCATACTCCCCATGTCCTCTTGTCCGCTGGCGCCTATAAAATACCTATATCACGATACATGTACCACACACAGCACTAGTCAAGAGATAAGTAACAGCCACCACGCTACAGACACGAGAGATTAGGGCGAGAATGCCACCATGACACCTGAAACCCACACCCATCATCTACTCACTCAACAAGTACAACATCACACCCCACCATAAACCCCACTCAGTAAAAATTATTCTAGAAGCCATGACGCAGTTTTACGTACTTATTCTCATATCACCGCATACATACATATGGCCTACTCCCTAGTCACAATTACAACCCTCAACTCCTGAAACGTATAAAATTGCTGCCATTCCTATAGTAAACATTGATAGATACGATAGACTAATATATTTAATACTCCATGTATGTTAAACATAACATGAGCTCACTCACCTCCAACTTAATTCCTCTTAATACAGTGGACCTATTCATACTATACTATATATATATATATAATATATATGAATATCACTACGTAAAGAGTAATATGATAGCAGACCTAGGGTAACTATGCTCTATGTCCACTAGTTCCTCTCATAGTTTATCCCATTTTTATTCTTTGAGACCGCTCTAGCATCAGGCGCCGTATTGACGAGAGTGCTGCATATTCGCGGCAGCCGCAAGGAAACAGACGAAAGAAATGGATCCACCCACCCCACTAACAGTGATGCACACACACATCACGATCACACACGTCATGATATATAGTGAATTTCTACATACATATGTTAGTACGACATGTAATACTGCCATCGCATACACATTCGTAATTCCATACTCACCTTGCGCGCACCACCCTTTCCTTATCTCGAGATCAGGTGCCGCTCGGGCCTGCGTCGCGCTGCTGACTACATTGATGGAACCACTAACATATCAACCATACCATATTTAGCCTTACCTGATATGTGCTGTGTGAGTGTGAGGACAGAAGTTACAGGAATCCCAGATTTCAACCAGAAGTCACCGTTGTCCTCCCCCTCTTCCACTTATTACTGATCTAGCTCCTATCTCATCTAGAACTATATATAAATATATATATATCACTCAAACATACAACTTCTCTATCAAAAACCCACATATTACCTACCCACCCAACAACACACACACCCTCCCCCCCCCCCCCCCCCTCCCCACACGTCAAACAACCTACACCAAACAAACTCCCCAACACAAGACTTAATCAACCTCCCCCCCCCTCCCTTCCCCCACCATACCCACCAGCTACCCAACACACCCCATACACACCCCTATCTTCACACATAAAACCATACAAAATCTCAGACTATCTACTCCCAGTCACAAAAACACACACACGAACCTCCACCTACTAAGCACTACTATCCTACCCTCCTACATATAACCCACACCATAGACACCTCTACACTCCATCAAACCCCAACCAGATCTACCCACCAACAATCTCATCAACACCTAATCACCTACTCACCCCCTTAAAACCCATCCCACCACCGACCTCCCCACCACCCATCCCTACTCACAGACCCAGAAACCCTCCCATATCCTAATCCAAACACACCCCCACACAACCCCCACCACCACACAAAACGTCTCCATATCACATCCAACCCAATCCTTATCTTAACCTACCCTGTAATTGCATTTAATTTTTCCTTCCACACTGTCACATTAAAATTATATAAACTAAGAGTTGTGTTTCTCTCATACAGACCCCTTCCCCCCGCTACAACACGCAGATTCTCTCCTGTAACCACACCACCTACACTCCATTACCTACTCACCTCCACCAACCCCTCCGATCTCAATCCCCCCAATACTCCACCAACTCACTCACCCATAAACACACCCCAATTCACTCACAATCAACCATAAACTCTATCATACACCCCAAAACTCCTACACATCCTACCACATATACAATCTATTCCTGTGCCTCATCACACCCTCCTACACTTATGACCCCCACATCTCCTAACCCCTCATCTGACCTACTCCCCACCACTTCACCCCTCCCATGTAACTCTACCTCCACCATCTCTCCAGACACTCATACTCAACACCAACCCACACCACATACCTCCCCACCTAACCACCATCCCACACCACCTCACACTCTCTTCCCCACTCCAATAGAGTGCTCCTCCTCGCAGTCCCTGCACTCCTCACTACTCCCATGAATCAAACTAACCCTTAAACACCCTCCCTCTCTCCTTCTTCCAAACTACCACCTACCCCACCTTAGCCCATCCACCTTCTCCCAGTCCAGCACCCCCTCATCTACACCCTCCCCCCCTACTCATAGCACACAAGACATAACACCCATACTCCCACCCCACACCGAGACCTGTATACACCCACCACACACACCCACACTCCACTCCCCCACTCATACACTCTAACTCCCAACCCATCCCCTCCCAACTACCCCCCACACAATCACAATTATCCCAACCCTCCCTCTACCAGACCCTTAAGCTATCCACAGATCACATGTCCACTCACCCACATCCTCCTCCATCCCACCACCCCTCCTATCCCTTCCTCCCCACTCCTATACACTCCTCCTCACCTGTCCACCAAAAAATCTAATCACTTCCCACTATCAACACAACACCTAACAACAATCTATATCTCTATTTCCCTACCTTCAACACAAACACACTAGGAAAAAAACACACAATCGAACACACTCTACTGATCGTTCAAGACTCTCACTGTCTATATTATCTAATATCCACGATACCCACTTACACCACCACACATCACACCCCCCCCAACTGTCCCCCCCAAATACTTACACATAGTCCCTGTATTGTGTCACTGTCAATATACTCACTGTGTCAACACATAACAATCCATAAGAAATCCTACCACATCACACAACGCGAACATATACCACTCCACTCACACAACTCCCACCAATAGTCCCTCAGTCAACCATTACTCACACTCCTATTCCCACATCCATTCACTATCAAACATCCATTCACACACTTCACACAAACAACAATATACTATCATATCCTTGATAATGTCCCAAATCTCCTTACACTTCCATATTTACCCAAAATATCACTCTATCCTTACTCTCCCTCCCCCACACCCCAACTCACACCCAACCTCACCCATCCCCCCCATTCACCTCCCTACCCCCCCCCTCCCCCCAATACACCAACACCCACTCCCCCCCCCCCACCCCCCCCCCCACCAACACCCCACCACAACTCACTCACTCCCGCTCGCTCCAAGACCACATCACTCCTTACTTTAATCCTCCACCCTCTCCCCCCCATACAATACCCACTCCATCACACACATACGACCACCCCCCCACACACAAACCTCTCATAAACCAAACATCACACCCCTCCCACTACCACCACACCCACTGACCGACACAAATCTTATTATAAAAATCCCCAAAAACCCTCCCAAACCCCCACCAACCCCCCCACCACCCCCACACCCCCCCCCCCCCCCAAACCCCCCCCACCCCCCACAACCCCCCCAACATTCTTCACCTAAACAACCAAACCACCTACCTACTCTCTATCAAACTACTTACATCTATCATTCACATCCAATGTTCCATACCTGATATCAGTCTAATTACAAACCCCTTCTCACTAGACACCCCCCCCCCCCACCCAACATCCCAAACACCTGATCAATAAACACCCAAGACCACAACTCCCTTCTCACCTGCCCACAGATGTCTCGCAATGCATCTACTCCCCTACCTCACTCCACACTCCTCTGACTATACCGTCCCCACTTCACCATGCCACCCTCCTCTACCTCCACTCCACATCTAATACCAAACTAACACTAAATTAGACAATCAAGACTTATATATTAGAAACACAAAAAAAAATTCAACCACACGAAAAATAACCCACTAAAAACCACGTATCACCACAGTGCTAACTACTAACACCCCCCTCCCATATACAAGACCACCTAATCATTCATAAACCAACTTGTCACTGTCCCAATACTCTCAACACCCCACCATCCCTACTGTCCCACCACCCGCTTATGTTCATCACCATCTACAACCCTTCCCGTAACAGAAACAGTTACCATACTCCCCCAAGCCCCCCACCATCTACCACAACACCAACTCACTCTTCACACCACTCTTCACCTGATCCGGTTCACGCCTCAACAATTCAACTCACACCTTCCAGTTAACACCACGACAGTCCCATAAATATCCCTACCCCACTTCACCACTAATCCCGTCCCATCCATACCCCCTCAGTGTGTGTCTGTCCCTATCTCATTACTCCCAGACTACCTTATTCATCTATAAACCCCACAGCTTATCTATACCACCCGCTCCTCTCCTCTCTCTTCCACTCACTCCTTCTATATGACTCTACCCACACACACCCACAATCTTCCCGAATCTGTGCAATAGCATCTCGTCAAACTCGTTACAGATCCAACCACTCCCCCACCCCAACCTCCCTACCCGCTGATCCCTACTACACCCCACATCACCTCGTCTAGCACACACCACCCATCACCACCAACTCCTCTAATGCACCCCTCACTCTCCAGCTTAAGAAGTCTACACCCAGAACTAATCACCCCCCCCATCTTTGTCCACTCTCACCGTCACACGTCTGAAGACCTCTACCCTCATATCGTAAACTCTACAACACATACTATAGTTAATGCCACTACACTTCCCCCCATCTCCCCTGACTCAAATCAATATACAACATCTAATACACTACAATTATCATGATACTCTAATTGCCATACCTCTAATGAGATAGAGAGACAGAAAGTTTATATCTACCCCCTCCACCCACTGTTCAACAGCATACTGAGACACCTTACTTCGCATTCACCCTATTCTCCTTAAAGACTAACTAACAAAATAACATTCATATCTTGTGTGTGTAACCGATGAACCTCCTGTCCGGTTATCTTTGGGTCATATCTCATCCATCAGTAAATCACACTATCACTCTACAAATCCCCACCACCAACTCCCAACATCCCCATACCTTATCACTTCCCCCCACCAAACAACACACGTAACCACCCCACCCCCCCAACCAAACCTCCACACATCTCACTAACCCTACCCCCCTTCACTATCGCCTCTGTACTATATCCCACGTACCACAAAGACCTTCAATTCATAACACTGCTATCACCTCTCTGCTCTCAACGAGGCCCCCCCCCCTGCCTCATACACCTCACTCGCTCCCTCTCACTGACACTACTACGCTAACAAAACAGTCTATCTCATAACATCACATGTGTTCTAACAATCTTAATACCCATTAAATCCTACCAACCACAAAACCATCTCCCAACTCTTCCTACAATCAACACACACACATAACATACATTCACCATGTGCGCACTCAACCCATGACTCCATCCCACCCACACACTCCCACACCTCACCTACATACACATCCTAAACACCCACGTAGAGACTAGAACCCCCACCCACCCAACCCCAACACCCCAAACTACAACCCTAACAATGCACTAACCCACACCACACCCGTTACACAACTAATACCACATCCAACTACCCCACACACAACAAGTACAACACTACACACTAGCACAACACATTATTCAAACCCAACTTCGTCCTCTATCCTCCAACTCTAACCCTTTCAATACCACATCAATCAAAAATAAAACACACCCTTCAACACTTCTCTACAATAAAATACCTCTTTAAACAACAAAATCCAACAACACAACACTCACTATAAACCCATATAACCACTTTCACAAACCACTTACAGAAAACAAACTCAACTCCTCACTCTAATCACCACCCACCCCCCCCCACTTAACCTATGTTACTCCACATCTCCATGCTCCCTCTCTACCCAAAATCTTAAGCAACCATAGTAGTTCCTAATGTCTTATCGTTAAATGCACCTCTCTGTTGTCTACACACACACCCCACTACCCACTCCATACACCAACACTTGTGTACTCCCTCCAGTGACCTCTCACCCCCTCCTCACTCGCACCTCCTGTCCCCAATTCAACTATACGTGAGTTTCTAAGCGAGTTCTAAGATCCTCACCATTACCTCCTAGTATTGACACTATGCATTGACAACCTCTGCACACCTCCCGCCTTGACTCTATTCTGTGTCCTCACGTATAATACCCACAATACCTTAATCCATGCCTTCTCCCTGTCTCCTACACATACCGCATGACCACACTTACTTATACCTCCACCAACAAACACCAAGGCATCTCAAACTGTGTCTTATCACCATAAAACTAATCATCACATAATAATAGACTACAGACAGCTGTGTATCTTGTGTCTTCACTAAACTCACACTCTCCACTACCACTCAATTTCTATACTATTAAAACACCTGTGTCTCCAATTAAATAAAATCCCACCATCCAAACTCTACATCAAAACCTTCCCATGATGTCAATAGAGTGATAACAATCTTTTATTTAAAATAATTGAAATTGTCTACTTTATGAAGATCAGAAGTTCTCGCGACTTGCATGTCGAGAAGACGCGGCGCAGCAGGGCAAATCAGACACTACGATCAAAGGCCCATCCCCCCCCACCACAAGACAAATCAACGTCCTCCTCCACTCACTGACGGCTAACAAACACACACAAACACCAACCGACCTAGACCACACTGGAACAGGAGATCCCAGCGATACAGACACACACGACTTCAACTCCAAACAGCCAGGACAGACATAACCGACGAAACCAATCAACACGCACACAACACACTACATACGCTCAGAGCACGAAATACACTCAGCTGACAATCCACAAAACACACAAACATTACCAACCTTCACACCAACCCCATACATACCAACCCATATACCTCATTCACCCGCCTCTCTCCTCACCCCCCACCATGTTACTAGTCATTTCTATTTTTTTGAAATTTTCATACCCAACATTCAAACCTATACTTCGTCCAACTTGATTCAATAACCTAAATTATCATTATATCTGATCATATTACTGCATCCAAACAATAGATTAATAACTCCTCTTTTCACCCCCCACCACACCCAACCGTACACATACATACTGCTATATCTACACACTTACCCTCGCACCTCTCTCACCTAAATACAAGAAACCTCACTTTCGTTAACTATGAACAGAATCTCTCAAAAACAAGAAATAATAGAAAATCAATCAACTACACACCTCGATGTGTAATTATCGCATCCACATCAACAAAGTTGTCCTGTTGGTATGTAGTCTGCGCCCCCATATATACATCACGCATCTCTGTTTACTTCTCAATAAGTCCCCTCACAGTCATTGATCACGTCAACTTGCTGTGTAAGTGTCTATAATAATTCTGCTCACCTAATCAACATCCGTCACACCTCTGCCTATAACTTACTTCTCTGCCTCACCATCACCTCCCCTCATCCTCTCTTCGTATCCTACCGTCTCACCCCCCACTTTACACACTACTGTCTCGTATTGTTATACCTGCATAACTACACCACCCCTCTCAACTAACCCTCGAACTCAAGCACCGTGATATCATTCACAGTATCCTTCTTACCCAAACTATTACCGCCCTTTTCTCTGTTGTGCTTGCATGTCCTAACTCCCAAGTCCTACCTACCTTTTCTCATTTTCTTATGTCCACCACTCTTTCTACGCCACACGCCCCCCTCACCAACACCCCCCACCCCCTTTCACCAAAAGATCAGACGCTCCGCTCGCTCACCAACCCTCCGTCCTCCACCAAAGAGAACACTCCTCTCGACTCTACCCACTCACACTCTCACACCTCACTCACTAACACGCACGCGCCACTACACTCTCTACGCACACACCCATGAACTCACTCGCCCTTTTTCTCACTACCGACCACTTTGACATACCCATCAACCAACTAATCTCAAGAGTCTATTATACCACAAAATACTTCAATACTGTAATCAGATTAATACAGATGATATATAAAGAGATCTATCGAGACAAAATCACAGCACGCCAACCCTCTTACTAGCGCCCCTCAGACGTTCTACTTGCACGCTCAATATTCTACTTGTGCCGGAGGTACCACTGACCATACCTCAGGCTCAGTCACAGTACGTCGAAGAACCCTAGTCGAGGTAAAGGGCCAATAAAAGGAACTACGAAGAAGGGAAGAGCACGGATAGCTGACGCAGTACTACAGCTCACAATTCACGTCAGGTTAAGCACCTCACCATGAGTCATACATACATTAAATAACCTTACCAACCAGTCAACAATACAGTCACCCCCTTTTTTAATAAATTCCACTGCAATACCATCCAAACCTGCTGCCTTGCCGGCTTTCATCTTCCGCAAAGCTTTCACTACCTCTTCTCTGTTTACCAAATCATTTTCCCTAACCCTCTCACTTTGCACACCACCTCGACCTAGACACCCTATATCTGCCACTCTATCATCAAACACATTCAACAAACCTTCAAAATATTCACTCCATCTCCTTCTCACATCACCACTACTTGTTATCACCTCCCCATTTGCGCCCTTCACTGAAGTTCCCATTTGCTCCCTTGTCTTACGCACTTTATTTACCTCCTTCCAGAACATCTTTTTATTCTCCCTAAAATTTAATGATACTCTCTCACCCCAACTCTCATTTGCCCTTTTTTTCACCTCTTGCACCTTTCTCTTGACCTCCTGTCTCTTTCTTTTATACATCTCCCACTCAATTGCATTCTTTCCCTGCAAAAATCGTCCAAATGCCTCTCTCTTCTCTTTCACTAATACTCTTACTTCTTCATCCCACCACTCACTACCCTTTCTAATCAACCCACCTCCCACTCTTCTCATGCCACAAGCATCTTTTGCGCAATCCATCACTGATTCCCTAAATACATCCCATTCCTCCCCCACTTCCCTTACTTCCATTGTTCTCACCTTTTTCCATTCTGTACTCAGGTGGTGAGAGTAAGTGAGCTTGGGAAGGAGATCTGTGTGAGGAAGTACCAGGAGATATATATATATATATATATATATATATATATATATATATATATATATATATATATATATATATATATATATATATATATATATATATATATATATATATATATATATATATATATATATATATATATATATATATATATATATATGTAAAACCCTGGGGATAGGGGAGAAAGAACACTTCCAACGCATTCCTTATGTGTCGTAGAAGGCGACTGAAGGGGGCGTTAGTGGGGGGCTGGAAACCCTTCACTCCTTGTATTCTAACTTTCTAAAAGTACCTCAAAATAGATCTACTAAACATTTCGCTTCAAATGCACGAGTGATGTTATTTTCTCCTCCTTAGTTACATACACAGTTTACAGGTTATTCTCTGTGAAACATGTGCAAGTCTGTCTCCTCCTACTCCACTGATCTATGACCTCCTGATCTCTGCTACCATTACAAACAGCCTCGTTAGGTCACAGTTGTCTGCTGATGTTGGAATTCCTCTGTGCAATTCCTTGTATTTTAAGATTTGACTTTTAGTTGATAAGAATTTGGAGAGGAATCTACCTAACGGTAACAATGATTCAGAAATATACTATGTAAATATACCTAACCTTTTGTATATGTTTTAGCTTCTTTAATCGGAGAAAAAAACTTGCTATTAATTCCCGTAAAGACACATTGTAAACACGTCTGATAATGAATGTCAGGGAAATAAGAACCATGACAAAGGCAATGACTCAGATTAATGGCCTTGATGATAAAGACAAAAATGAATCATATGACGACGTGGGACAAACACAAGTTCCTTTGATATGTTTAAAGCAGCTGCTGATTACTTCAAATGATGTTGAGGGAAAACAAAGAGAAAACTATGAGAATAACCTTTATTTTAGTGAGCTATCAAGAATTAATCTTGAATATGATAAACTAATGTCGGAGTTTAGTAAAGCTTGGGCTGAATCTATGATATTTTGTTTGGAAAACGTAGCTGATGGATTCTTCTCTGTTCCTGAAACAATAGGTAAATCATCTTGTCCCAAATGGTGCCGAACAACCCTGTATGAGTAACGACTCTATATGAGTGGCTCATAGAAGACGTCACTGCCTATCCAGCCAAGCCGAGTGGGAGAGCTATAACCGGGAGGCCACACCTGGGAAGGTGTCATCTGGTACGTCCGGCTGGCTGGCGGTGGCAAGATTGGGCTGGAGTCAAGAACAAATACCTAACTAAGGCTGTTTACCCAGGCCACCTGGGGCCCCTGCCTGCCTGCCTGCCCGACCACACCTGGGAAACATAAGGAATAAGCGGAGATGCAGAACCTGCACCACGACAGAGGTGAGCTGTCTCCAGTCGCCATGGTAACTTGAGGAGAGAATGTTCGTGAGCAGTGTTGGGAGGAGACCATATACTGTTCACCAGCCTTACGTATACAAGAGGTGTGGGGGCAGGTCGTCAACACAGCTCAGTAAACAATCAACAGTGGCGGTTATAGGTAGTTAGCTAAGAGTTCAAGTGTAGCACTTAATCACCTGTTGTCACTGTTAGATTCGTGTGATCCTCGACTAACTGTCACTCGCTGTTGTTGTTAGAGTTGCCAGGTTACGGGCCCTTACCTGTAGACAGTCCGCTGTCTGATCTTGTCTTACAGGTCAAATATTGTTTAGAGACTCATCAAGTACTTGTCTGGCTTGGTCTCTTATGATAAGGAGTTTGCAATATGTATGCAGGTATGTTTAGCGTTAAACTTTCTGGTTATTGACCGTCCGTTATCTAACCAGAATCTGTACCTTACGGCAAAACATAAGAATCACGATATTTGCAACATGATAACATGTTTGACTTAATGACCATCAGCAGGTAAGGTCATCAAGCCACACCATACATACGTCAGACAGTAACATCAGTTGTATAACAGGATGTATATATGTGGTTGGATTTAAGGGCTATCACCTAAAGGTCATGAAGCCAGAAGGTGAACCATAAATTCAACATAAAATGATCATCCAGGTCCAGCAGGTAGCTGGAATTCGTGAGGGTTTTTGGAGGGTTTTCGTGTTGTTGTGAGGAAGAGAAAGAAAAAAAAGAGATGGAGAGGAGGAGGAGGGTAACAAGTCCTGGTGTTTAACCCAGGTGCTCCATTGTCAGTCAAGCCAAATATCCAGAGTAATAGTAAAGTGGGTTAGTTTTGGGGTTTTAGGTTCATCGACCGCCTGAGTCAGTAAGGTCAACAAGTTAGTCATAACCACCACTCAAATATTGTTAAACACCTTCACCTGTTGATGATGGTTGTACGGCCATACACACTCACTAAATATTTGACCCATATACGTAATCCTATTTTCCTTTTTTTTCTTTCTTTTTACTTTCCGCTCTATCAACTGCTGGGGTCATAACTGTGCTAAACGTCAAACTGTAACCACTATACAAATCACCCAGAACACATTTTCCAGGAGTTCAAGATCATTTTAAGACCATACACGTTCTCACTGCATATATGACCTTGTTCCTACGACCAATGTTGGATTCAAACAGACAGCGACCAATGGAAGGTCAATAGGTCACTAATCCTTCATATGTTCCACTTTAAAGTCACCTAACAATCCTTTCAACGTATTATTGTCTAAATAGTTGGGACAGTGAAATATAGGAAGGTGTACGTTCAAGGAAGACATATGCAATAACAGAATTACGTACAGCGACGACAAGTAGGACACACAAACCTGAGAAATGGTTGTTAGTGATTGTGTGAACAGTAGTATTATTATTACCACACATCACCAGCACACCTTTGATGTCGCTCCTACACCTTCGTGGCTGCTGCACTCCACACAGGAGCAGGGGATGATGGCACATATCTATGAAGCGAAAAGGTTTTCGATGACACTGTGCTATTTCTTCCCTTCCCTGGTCGATGATACAGCCTTTCCCCAATGTTACTTGTCATTCCTGGTGTAACGACTTACGAGTGGAGTCCGGTAACACCTTTTCAATAATAGTATGTGACAGAGTGGAGTAACCAGGATGAAGGGCGTGTTCTGCACCTCAACTGATTGATTGTATGATAAGAATATAGAGAATTACACACCATATATATCACTTGCAAGGATCAAGCCAGAGATGAAGCATAGATAACTAGAAGGGTAAAATACCTTTACCTGGGATCAGTAGCACCTGTGGTAATGGACACACCTTTGTAATGCTTGATCACTTACAACTGATCAACTTTAATACGAAAGTCTTAGGTATTGTCCCTCAGGAAAACTTTTTATAAATATTTATAAAACACATATATATGTTAGATATACACTATCTCTAGAATATATCTTTACCTGGGACGTGTAACACTTGTGTGGATAGACACAACTTTGTAATACATGATCCATTACACGAAATGAACTTCACTAACGAAGAATTATACAACACGTCGTTGGAGAACATTAATCAAATATCTATACAGAATTTTTATGTAAGATAAGAGGCATTTCTTGACAGTAAACACAAGAAATGGTGACGAAAGAAAAGGGAGATAGAGGTAAATATTTTATCAAAAAATTAGATTCTCTTGCCTTAAACTAGCTCCTTGCAATGGATTTTCTTTTAGATACCCACAGTAAGATATATTGTGTGATTAATCAATATAAATGTTTATGTTTAACAGATCTTTTATTTCTTATAGTATTTCACTGATTCAGGTTTAAGAACCTTGGTCCTGAGCAACCATTATAATGCAACACAATACATATTTATCATAAATAAATCATTTATCACAATAACCATTATGTTTGTACCAGATTCTTTACGTCCTCAATCACGTTTGTTAATATATAAGAAATTCTTTCTCCACATCTCAATACATAACATATATCTACACGTGTGGAAATATATGTATATGTTTTTATATTTTTTTCCTTATCTTTTCTAATCAACCTACAAGGTATATGTCTAAATAAAATACTGGATAAAATCCTAAGTTATGTGTGTGTGTGTGTGTGTGTGAGCACACATAGCAAAGGTTAAGGGACGGGACAACACGAGTGTACAACTCTCTCCCGTAATACATAAATACTAATCACACACACACACACACACACACCGCCCACTGACCTGACCACCGGCCAGTGGGTGGCTGTGGCCAACATGAACCCAGGGGCTACACACACACACACACACACACACACACACACCGCCCACTGACCTGACCACCGGCCGGTGGGTGGCTGTGGCCAACATGAACCCAGGGGCTACACACACACACACACACACACACACACACACACACACACACACACCGCCCACTGACCTGACCACCGGCCAGTGGGTGGCTGTGGCCAACATGAACCCAGGGGCTACACACACACACACACACACACACACACACACACACACACCGCCCACTGACCTGACCACCGGCCAGTGGGTGGCTGTGGCCAACATGAACCCAGGGGCTACACACACACACACACACACACACACACACACAGAGCGGCGCCAGGCTGGAGGCGGGGCATCGTGACGTCACAGGCAAGTCCCTCCCCCCGCCAGATCCAAACATGTGTTGTGTCTGGTGATGGCGGTTCAAGATTTCCCACATTTATATTGATCTTTACATTATCATCCACTCCCAAAGTCACCTGGCATTCTTGTGTTTCAACAACAGACGTGATATATGCAACACCAGGCAAACATTGTACCATTATCTGATAGGTTAATTGGTGCACAATCAAGAACCAGTGAATTTCATCGCCGCCATAAGTAAGTAAGGAAGGTGACTTTAATGATGATAAATACGACCTGGTATGGCTGTGTCTACACACTACCGCCATCTGGTCAACATTGTACATACCAACATTTAAACTGTGACATTTAAACACAATTTTTCAAAATTCCTCCCACAAACGCGAACTTAAAATCCATCCATTCAACTCCGTCATTTATTCAGGAACATTTAAGCGTCAGTATTCGAGCGTTATCATTTCAGCTGCGTTATTTGATCAGAGACTTTTAAACTACATTATATAAAGACAAACCTTGAAAATATATCATTTAAACGAAAATTTGTGCAAAGCGTCATTGAAACTTAAACTTTTGATCCCGTCAATAACTTTAAAATTCTCTCAAACAACTGCGAACTTTTAAACTCCGTCAAATTGCAGCTGTTTTAGGAAATGTATCATTTAATTGAAAAAAATTATAGTCACTTAATTCAAGGATATCCTTTGAAGTCTGTCTTTATATAATGAACCATCAAACTCCGTCTCTGGAAATAAACATAAGCTTTAGTTCAGTTACTGGAAAGGAAGTTTGTACATTCTATTGAAGTCCATCACTTAACGCGAACTTTTAAATGCTTCCATTTAGCTGGGCCATTCATTCCCTGGCTACCATTCATAATATGGCCTTTTAAACTCTGTGTCTACGATGTTCTGATCACCGTTGTCCACAGTATGGAGATAGCACCAGGAACATAAGATAATGCTTCATACCCTCACATACATTCCTTACCTCTCATATGTAATGCAACGAAAACACAGCCCACACTCCACAACCAGGCCCTACAACCCTGTCCGTGGTTTACCCCATTTGATTCATATGTCCTGCTTCAGTTCACTGATAGCAGGTCGTCCCCTGTAAATCACATCGCCCCAGTTCACTTTATCCTATACACGCCTCTCACGTGACCTTGAGCATATTCAGGCCCTGATCACTCAAACTCTTGTTCACTTCCTCCATCCATCTCCAATATGGTCGCCCTATTCTTGTCCTCTACACTTCTGACACATGTATCCTCCTTTAACCTCCCCTCACTCACTCTCTCCAAATGTCTAAACCATTTCAGTACACCTTCTTCAGCTCTGTCAACCATGCTCTATTTATCATCACACATCTCTCTTACCCTATCATTACTTACTGGATCAACCCGCGTCACACCACATGTTGTCCTCAGACATTTCATTTTCAACACATTCACTCTATCATCAAATCTTCCTCATACTGTCTCTACCTTCACCGCCGACTGACATCACTATTCAAGCTCAGAAATGTCTATACCATCTTTATTGTACCTGAGCCGCGCCCCAGCCAGGTCCTCCTGACTAACTAGAGCCACACACACACACAGGCACCACCAGCTGGACACAATACACAACACAACACACACAATCCTCCTGGGTCCATCTCACACCACCTACCAAGATGTGCTCATCTGGCTGACCACGTCCACCCCACCAACACCACCCCTGCCCCCCATCACCTCCACCCCCGGCACAATGACCTCTCTCTCTCTCTCTCTCTCTCTCTCTCTCTCTCTCTCTCTCTCTCTCTCTCTCTCTCTCTCTCTCTCTCTCTCTCTCTCTCTCCTCATCCCCCCGCACCGCCGTTCGTCAGTACACTCGACTTGTACCAATCACAGCTGGAACACAGAGATATAAGACCAGTCCTATACCTATCATTGTGAAAGTCATCAACAATCCATGAACAAGTACACAAGCTAAGCAGGTAAACTGCTGCTCAGTTTTCCACTTATCGACTTAGTTAAGACAAACAAAATATCACCAGGTGTACCACAGTGGTGTGTGCCCGACTGACTCAGTAACATCATTACTGGAACTCCACCAGAGTCTGTGTTGTCGCTTACCCCTCCGGAGCCACAGTCGACCGACCCCACATAAATAGCAATTGATAGTTTGAGGAAAATAATGATTCCTGCCTTAAAGGTCAATAGTGAGGAATGGTCGGTCTTCAAGATTATTGCTCTGATGTTAACAAACATGGCCAAGTGAATCTTGTCATTTGTAGTAGAAACGTTAATTCTATTATGGAAGTGAGCAATGGAAGGAGTGATGCACATTGATCAGGTGGAGGAAGTAGGTGAGGTAAGGTGTGGTGGTCAGTCACACCATTTACATGTTGGTCACAGGAAGAGTTTAGTAAACACTATCGTCTCTCACAAGAATGAACCAGGTTTGTTCTGGAGAAGATAAGAGGAAGGGAGGGAGGAAGGCTGCCTAGATGGAAGAGGTCAATTATGGTAAGATTACTGGAATGATTGACATTATTATATTTGATGTAGGAATAATGAGCCTCATAGTTTGCCTGATCTTCGTAACGTTCATCACGATCACTTTATGTAATAACTCACAATGATATATAATCTCCACATCTCACTCCCTCACTCATACTCTAGTTCTTTAATATAACACCAGTGCAAAACATAATTGCTCACTTACCAAAGATATTAGCGCCGTGTGCCTTAATTACTAATTCATCCTCATTCTTAATAAAAATAACAAGAACATTCATCTATCGAGGCTTCTAATGAGTCTAATAGGCTATCAATGATGACATTTATATTCATCTTCCTTCAACCTTCTGAAATGTTAATCTTCTTTCATGTGTAACCTCAAAATCAGTTCAGGTTTTGCCACACTAAAACATTAAATTCATCAACTTGTTATTTTCAACTGTTTTACCATTCCAACTGAGTGGAGCAAGACAACCCTTTTTTATTGAAGGATAAGTTATGAAGATTCACTTCTCTACTCTCGTCCCAAGCCTCTCTCTCCTGTCCTGCCTGACTCTCGTCCCAAGCCTCTCTCTCCTGTCCTGCCTGACTCTTGTCCCAAGCCTCTCTCTCCTGTCCAGCCTGACTCTCGTCCCAAGCCTCTCTCTCCTGTCCTGCCTGACTCTCGTCCCAAGCCTCTCTCTCCTGTCCTGCCTGACTCTTGTCCCAAGCCTCCTCCGCCTGTCCTTCCTTTTTCACATAAAGTCTCTCTCTCTTTCAAATCCTCATTCCTCACAAACCTATCTCATGTTCAGACTCCCTCATCCCAAGCCTCTGTCTCTGGTACAACCCAACCCTCATCCCAAGCCTCTCTCTCTGGTACAACCCAACCCTCATCCCAAACCTCTCTCTCCTTCAAAGCCTCACTCTCCGGCCAAACATCTTGTGTTCAGCCTCTCTCATCCCGAGCCTTTCTCTCCTACAAAGCCTCACTCTCATCCCAGGCCTGCCTCTCCCTCCCTCTACACCAGCGGTATTTAAACATTTTCAGTGTTGCAGGTCCACATGAATTTGGGGAAGAATTAGAGAAATTATGGAACTCTTTATAATGTGTCCCATTTTCTCAATGTTGCTTGAAATCTTACAATTGCAGGTGCCGGGCTACCACAATAACCGCCACCTGATTGCCACTCTCCTGGAGGAGGAGGAAGAAGCCGATGTTGTGATAGTAAACATCACATGATGCATCACTAATGGTCATAACATCAAACATTATGGCTACACATCCCGACAATCACCAGACTGTGTGTGGCACAGCACGAAGGACGGAGTCGCCCGCCAGTCTTGTACGAAGCACAATACAATATCTCACTACTTCCTGCCGCTTTCAATACTTTCTATCAGTCAAGATACTCACACTACGTACGTACGTACGTACACCGTTCTATTATCCTTTGTACATCTTCACAACTGGCGTTTTGGACCTTATCTGAATGAGTCACATCAAATGGTTATCAAGACACAGAACACATAACACTTGTCCACTGTCTTTGTCTTTCATACTCTATTTTTCATATTTGTTTGCCATTTCCCGCAAGAACAAGGTAGCGTCAGGAATAAGTGAATGAATCCTAGAGGGAAACTTAGCTGGGCTCCTTCCTCTGTTCCTTCATTTGGAAAGTAATACAGAAGGGGAAGATTTCCAACCCCCCCCAGTTCCCAACCCTCAGTCGCCTTCCACGACATGCAGGAGATACGTATGCAGACAAATAGACAGACAGACAGACACACACACACACACACACACACACACACACGGAGTAGCGCCGAGAATGGATAAAGGCAAGCAAGGTATGAATATGTACATGTGTATATATATTCCTATGAGTCCACGGGGAAAATGAAACACGATAAGTTCCCAAGTGCACTTTCGTGTAATAATCACATCATCAGGGGAGACACAAGAGAGAAATATAACAGTCAGTTGATATACATCGAAGAGACGTAGCTAGGACGCCATTTGGTAAACATGTGATTGTCCAAGACAGACAACGAGCTGTATCATAAACTTATCATTTTGCAAATTCTATCAACAATAAAGTTATCTAATTTGTATAGACCATCACTAATATTAAGATTATAATTCTTTGTGTATTTAATAAAAGAAGATTCAATGATATTTCTCGTGGTAATAGAGTTAGAGTTAATAACTGAGATGGCGTTACTCTAGTCAATACAATGATCATAGTTTTTAACGTGATTAAACAAGGCATTTGATTCTTGTCCCGTTCTTATACTATATTTATGTTGCTTAAGTCTAACAGAAAGATCCTTACCAGTCTGCCCAACATAAAATTCATCACAATTTCCACATGGCACTTTATAGATGCATCCAAGAGAATTTTCTGGTTAATTCCTGATTAATATATTCTGTATAGTATTATTGTTGCTAAAGGGAACATTTAAGGCAACATCTAAGATGCGGCCCATCATCTAGGCCGAAAGCAACTCAACATTCGCCCCCAGCTAGATAGTGGCACGTACCAGGAATCACTTAATTAACTAAAGTAATACAACAACAACAACAACAAAGACAACAATAAGAAAAATCTTTGCGTCCAAAAATCTTTAACAAAACAAAATTGTGCACATTTGTATAAAATAACAAGAAGAAAAACATTGCTACGTAATAGAATTGTACACATTGGTATAGAATAACAAGAAGAAAAATATTGCTACATTACAAAAAAATTTCTATATATGTTACAGAAAAACAACATAGTAATAAAATCAATAACAAAAATACTTATCTAAATAAAGACAGGAAACAGTAGATACAGAACATGTTTTGTTATATAACAAAGAATTCTCAAAACAATGCACATCAAACACAAGAAGAAATTCTTAACGAAGACAAAATAAAACAATTTAGAAAGATGCAAATTAACAACCCAGTCTGCAATTCAGTGAAATTCTCTGTTTCTTTTTCAACAGAGAAACGTGGTACATTACATAGAGGCAGCCAGTACGATGGTGTTGGGAATGGCTTGGTAAACACCATTACTGCCTACCTGTGGTCGCTCCCTTCTGCATTACCACATGAAAATGGCCCAGGGTCATCCTGAACACTGCTCATCTGATTTAGTTCAAATACAAGCTATAAATCACTATACTACAACTACAGCAACGAAACTAAACTCACTACAAAACTATTAACTACAGAATACAAACGAAATAACATTACAAACACGAAAAGTATTGAAAACACACACACAGCGGAGCAAAGCCATCTTGCAATTAACTTTTAAATCAAAATGTCAGTGTTGATGTAGTGACGTCACAACGAGGCCGCCAGTAAAACCAGGCAATTAGAAAACTCGTTCTTGTGTGACGCACAACTTTGTCACGATACCTCCGCTCTACCTCAACCAATTAGAAAACTCGTTCTTGTGTGACACACAACTTTGCCACGATACCTCCGCTCTACCTCAACCAATTTCCAGGAAATTTTCGGAAGAAGCATATATCTTGTATTACATATGATTGTTAGATTATCAAAATGCGTTGCATATACCCTTTAACTATCTCTCTCTCTCTCTCTCTCTCTCTCTCTCTCTCTCTCTCTCTCTCTCTCTCTCTCTCTCTCTCTCTCTCTCTCTCTGTGAGAGAGAGAGAGAGAGAGAGAGAGAGAGAGAGAGAGAGAGAGAGAGAGAGAGAGAGAGAGAGAGAGAGAGAACTGCACAACCATATTGCCTCCATATTTACTGAGGCTCACAACAGTGATACACCATACTTGTATATGGTTTATTCAGACCAGACCAGCTTAGCCCACCTGGACAGACGTGAGATGAGACGTGCAGAGACGGGCAGCATGATGACGACCCTGGCTGCACCTGGACACTGGGGACGTCCAACATGATGACGACCCTGGCTGCACCTGGACACTGGGGACGTCCAACATGATGACGACCCTGGCTGCACCTGGACACTGGGGACGTCCAACATGATGACGACCCTGGCTGCACCTGGACACTGGGGACGTCCAGCAGCAGCAGATGATAATGTGGACGAGTCTGCCTCCGCTCGTCAATCACCACCTTACGCTGAAGCCTCATAATGACTGGATGGAGGAAGGTATGGCGATACACCGTCTGTTTACACTTCATGTTTCTCTTGGTTATAAAACTAAAACAAGAAAATAATACTAAGTTTTAGTATTTGTATTGTATGACTACAGTTAACCCTTGTGTTAGTAATACAGTGGCCGGAGCGGCTACTGTGACATTGATGTAATATCCATTTGATAAATCTCTATCTAAATATGACCTTCAGTCATAAAGACTGCACCACAAACCTTTCATTGCCTTGAAATCTTAAGAGAATCAATGTTAACTTTTGTATGTTTTATATATGATCCAGTGACTTTAACTCCAGCCACCGTTGTAGACAGTCATATCCCTGATATGTGGACACCTGGAACGTTGTAGATAATTTATCATGAAGGTCCCAGTACTGTGTCCACGCCACACCCACCCCAGCAAAGGGCGCCTGTGGACGACGATGACGAAGGGAGACTCTTCAAGCAAACCTCATCATAAGTTTACAAGGACGATCTCTTTGTGTTTTCTCTCATCCACTAAGGAATATTTGTCAAGCGTTTGGTGTGTCCACAACTGTTTTATACCTTCGGAGTTATATTTCTTCCTCTTGTGTATCACTAACATTGACTCTCGGGTCGCCTGAGTTTCACTACAACGAAATTCGCAGACGTTACTAAAGGTGAGACGTAAGACCACGTCAGGTAGTCAACAGATGCGACAACTTGACATAACTATCGTAAAATGGTACATTGGATTGTGTTTCCTGCTTGTTTAATTCTTGCTTTGTTTGCATTAACATTTGTCTATTGATTTATAGATTATGGCTGGAGGTAACCATTGTCAACTCTTCATAATTAATGATGATCTGTGGTAGGTTTACTCCCTACACCCATCATCCTTCTTGGTTCCAAATCTATTTCAGGCCACCCAGACCACTGGTGCCTTGTGGATGTACCAATGTGACCCTATGTTCGTACAATTGTTCTTAAGCCCATTTCGTAGGCAGTGTTACCTCTGTGTTTTGTGAAAATTGTCTCCTTACCAGCGAGTATTGTAAGAAAATGGTTTAATAGTCTATCTTGCAACTGCATCAGCTACTACAGATAATCAGAAAGTGTAAACATTCAGCGGTTCATGAATGCCAAGCGGTTGTTCAAGCCAGGCAAAATGTGTGGATGACCTTGACGGAGTAAGCAATGTGTTGATGAAGTTATGGCCAGTGGTGTGGCGAGGGAGGGTCTGGGCAGGCAGGACACGATTGAGTGATGTTTCGTATCGTCAAGCCTCATTCCTTCCCTTGTCTATGTTTTACTTTTGATGACATTCATAGAGAATGCAGCTAAGGAGTTACGTTTTCTATACACAACATAGATGCTATTCGTTTTTACAAAATCGTAGTTTACTTGCAAACGGTAAAATCACTCATATGTAGCTTTGCCAGGTTTCCTCCTAAATTTGTTCTCCATATTAGATTCATCATACGTCAACGTAACAACTTAACAAAGAGATGGTCACGAAGTACAAAGATTAAAAATGATGAAAGGCTTTGATAATCTCGATCTAACAAATTACCTAAGGCTAGATCTTCTGATCTAAGTCGTATTAATGGATGCAGTCTGGTGGGAAAACATTCTACCTTCACTGAGGCCAAGTGTTATTTGCTCAACCTAATTGTTAACATACAGACTGATGATTCCCCTGCAACTTCCATGGTATACACACTGACCAACTTGGCAAGTGGTACACCGAGTACAACGCCACACCTCCTGACTCCTTCCCAACCCACATGATGAAGGTCATGGACAACTTGTATGACCGCTACCTAACATTACCTGGACCCAAGATGACATTAAAAATTATTGATAAATTCTATCTTGCTTGAGAGAACAAAATCTTTAATACTAAAGAATGATGGAAAGAAAGAGCAAGATAATATCTTGGGGGATAAAGTGTGTCGATCACCACAGACAAAATTGAGGATACAACATAGAATAGAGAATTTGTACATGATGATGCTCTTGCCTCCTCTGACGTCCACATGTTATCCACATAAACACAGTACGTTACTACATACAGTAATATCAGTCGTAACAACACTATGTATGTAGTCGTGATTACCGTAACATGTGAGTGGCAAGATTGGATGACGTAACGTAACAATATCAGACTTCATCATTCTCAATAGTTTAGGTGGATCATGTAATATTTGGCGTTGCTTCATGTTTTATCAGATGATAAAATGATGGCTGGTCTAATGACCTTCACAAGTCACTGGTCATTAAATCCCACACAGCAACCAACCACTCAGGATGACCAGGAGGGAGCCACCTGGTGCAGACCAAGTGTACCAGCCTGGTGGAGAGGATCAACTGCTCCACCTCAGGATAAGAGCTGCTCAAGTTCTGTAGTGAGGGACACTCCAAGTGGCATGTGAAACTACCAGTCTTAGTTATAAACTACCACCCGGCTGGCCGGTGGGTGGGGCTGTGGCCAACATGAACCCAGGGGCTACACACACACACACACACACACACACACCGCCCACTGACCTGACCACCGGCCGGTGGGTGGCTGTGGCCAACATGAACCCAGGGGACTACACACACACACACACACACACACACACCGCCCACTGACCTGACCACCGGCCGGTGGGTGGCTGTGGCCAACATGAACCCAGGGGCTACACACACACACACACACACACACACACACAGAGCGGCGCCAGGCTGGAGGCGGGGCATCGTGACGTCACAGGCAAGTCCCTCCCCCCGCCAGATCCAAACATGTGTTGTGTCTGGTGATGGCGGTTCAAGATTTCCCACATTTATATTGATCTTTACATTATCATCCACTCCCAAAGTCACCTGGCATTCTTGTGTTTCAACAACAGACGTGATATATGCAACACCAGGCAAACATTGTACCATTATCTGATAGGTTAATTGGTGCACAATCAAGAACCAGTGAATTTCATCGCCGCCATAAGTAAGTAAGGAAGGTGACTTTAATGATGATAAATACGACCTGGTATGGCTGTGTCTACACACTACCGCCATCTGGTCAACATTGTACATACCAACATTTAAACTGTGACATTCAACCACAAGGTTTAAAGTCGCTCATGAAAACGCGAACTTAAAATCTATCAATTTAAATCTACCATTCATCAATAAACATTTAAACACCGTCATTTGAACGTAAACCTTCCAGCTGCGTTATTTTACCAGAGTCCTTAAGATACGTCATATAAACACAAAACTTAAATGTACGTTAAGCTTGTGCAAACCATCATTGAATCTCAAACTTTTAAATTAGAATTGTAATGAAATTGCGAACTTTTAACTCTGTCAAATTACAGCTATTGTACAAAATGATTCACTTAATTGACAAATTTTAATGTCAGTTAATTTAACGATATCCTTTGTGGTTCATCTCTGAAACACAAACCTTTAAACTTTGTCTCTAGAACTGAACACAACCATTAAGTTTCATAACTGGAATGGAAATTTGGATAATCTATCAAAATTCGTCATATAACGCGAACTTTTAAATCCTTCCATTCAGTTGGGCCGTTACTTGCCTGGCTGCCATTCATAATATGTCCTTTTATATTGTATGTTGACTACGCTCTCATTCATTCGTCATTTGGATCGTCTCACTGATATTCCATTCATAAACTTCATTCCTGCAGCTTATTTTTGACCGCCATGTTGCTTCCTCAAGGTTTATAATTCTTTGTGTATTTAATAATAGAAGATTCAATGATATTTCTCGTGGTACTGGAATTAGAGTTAATAATGCCATCTCAGTTATTAACTCTAACTCAAGTACCACGAGAAATATCATTGAATCTTCTATTACTGAATACACAAAGAATTATAATCTTAATATTTGTGATGGTCTATACAAATTGGATAACTTTAATGTTGATAAAATGTGTAAACAATTCACCTTCTTGTCCACATAATAAGTTTATGATACGCTTGTTGTCTGTCTTGGACAATCACATGTTTACCATATGGCGTCCTAGCTACGTCTCTTCGTTGTATATCAACTGACTGTTATATTTCTCTCTTGTGTCTCCCCTGATGATGTGAGTTTTACACGAAAGTGCACTTGGGAATTTATCGTGTTTATTTTCCCCGTGGACTCATAAGAATATACTTGATCACGTGCAAAATTGCGATCCTTTTCAATATACACACACACACACACACACACACATATATACATATATATATATATATATATATATATATATATATATATATATATATATATATATATATATATATATCGTTCAGTATGTTTACTTTCGATAATAAAGAACAGAAAAAGGAGCCAAGCAAGTAAATTTCGTCAAAGACATCACTCTTTTCTAAACGCTGCCTCACAAAGATTTTCATTAATTCAAATGGAAGAAACAGACGAATTTTCTATTGTCTGGTTAGCTCAGTGGTAGAGCGTGAGTCTTACACACTCAAGGTCGTGGGTTCGAGACCCACACCAGACATAATTTTTGTCTTTTTCTTTTTTCATTTTGTCCGCATCACATGTGTGCAACATTCAGTATGTTCGTCCAACGTTATAGTGAAGATCTTCACAATAAATTGGGGTTTTCGACCTTATCTGAAAGGGTCAGGTCCACCAAGACGTCCTTGAAATCTTCCAGAAGCTTCTGGCGATCCTCCTCCAACTGCTGGGCACATCAGAGTTAACATGGGCCGGACATCGGTTGTGGAACGACTTAATCTGCTTCCGGTAGTTAGCAGGGATGATAATGAGGGCTCTGACCTCATACCAGGTCAGCTTAGTTCCAGTCTATTGCTTAGTTCCAGTCTATTGCAACGACAATAAAAAAGTAAAACTCATTTCTTCGTGGAAAATTGAGAGGAAAACACGACAGCAACATGGAGATTTACTCTGTGGTTATTTTGCCGGCTAGTCGGCAACGGTCGGTCAAACACTATTTTGCCGTGGTAATCTCAGTGCTTCATATAATACTAAGTCCAAAAAAATGTTCTTGGGGGCGTAGCTCAGTGGTAGAGCACTCGCTTGGCATGCGAGAGGACCCGGGTTCAAACCCCGGCGCTTCCATTTTTGTTATTTGGGAAATTCATTGTTTTCAGTCTTATATATATATATATATATATATATATATATATATATATATATATATATATATATATATATATATATATATATCGTCCGATCAGGGAAGTTAAGCAACGCTGGGTCTGGTTAGTACTTGGATGGGTGACCGTCTGGGAACACCAGATGCTGTTATCCCTGGGGATAGGGAAGAAAGTATACTTGCCTCGTATTCCCTGCATGTCGTACAAGGCGACTAAAAGGGGAGGGAGCAGAAGGCCGGAAATCCTTTACTCTCATTTTCAATTTTTCAAAAGACGGAACAGAGAAGATATAAAGATATTGTAAAGATGTAACTAATATAAGATATAAGAATGAATGGAAGATACGGATGTAGCTGAAACAAGGAGTAATGAAGATAAAGGTGCAATGAAAATTATTCTGTAGTGAAGATAAATGTATATGTTAAAATTTTGTATTGAACATCAAGAAGTAATGATAATGATGAGAGTGTAGTGACGATGAGGGTTTAGTTAGGGAGAGGTGACAATTGCCTTTACAATGATACTAAGGAGGTAACACAATGAGGAACACAAACTTTCCAAAGCTACGTTCAAGTCAGACTTTGAACTAAGTTCGGTAAACAGAAGGATGATGTTAAGATGAGAGTGTAGTGAAGAAGAGTATAGTGATGATAAGGATATTGTCAAGATAGGTTGTAGTGAAGATACGAATGTAGTGAAGATACGAATTTAGTAGAGATGAGGGTTATTAAAGAGTAAAGTTTATTCAAAATGATTATGTAGTGAAGATAAGAACTACTTTTAGTGAACATCAGGGAGTGCAATGATGATGGTATGGTAGAAATAACGGTGTAGTGAAGAAGAGGGTATAGCGAAGATATATTTAGTGAAAATAAGCTAGTAGTGAAGATACACGTTAGTGAATATGAGGTTGTATTGACCTGATCCCCCAAATCCTCCAAACTACGTTCAAGGGCGGATCCAAAGCCAACCGAAAAGGCTATTTCTCTGTGTATTGTTAGTGGTGGTGGTGGTGTGTAGGTGTGTGTAATCATCTATTTGCACTGTATTAGGAGGGAGTTTTACACTCGTGGGGCCCCGTGTAAGTACGTTGTTTGTGTGAGCGGGTAAAATCTAAAGCCTTCCTTGAAACCAGCTTAGTCAAGATAAGGTCATATGAAGATGAGGTTGTAGTGAAGATTATAATAAGCCTTGCATAGTGAAGATAAAGGGATCAAGGAGAGGAGATGTAGTAAAGAAGATTATAGTGAACACAAAAGGATTCAAGCTACGTGCAGGGTCAGCCTACGGGCTTGAACTTACATTTTAGGTCAAAGGCATCACCAGTACACCCCGGCCAGCATTAAAGTTTATCCGTACACACACACACACACACACACACACACACACACACACACAGAAAGTAACTATTATTCAACAATGATTTCCCAAAAGCCATTTACCTCATATCCTTTTATTTCGATGCTGGAAAATGGCTAAATTTTCGTCAAAGTGTTTTTTGTCTTATTAGTATTTATGATGATTTATTGATTCAAAAAGTATTGGTATATCGAAACTATTTAGATCCTTCAACATCTCTAGCCATCTTCACTACACTCTCAACACCATTGGCCATCTTGACTATTTCTTCGACACCTTTAGATTTCATCAAATAATGATCGCAACAAAACTAAATGAATCCGTCTACATATCCGGATTTGTATGGGATTTAATCTGGATACATCTGGTTATGTGACGTCACATGATCCAGGGGTATATAAGGCCGGCGGCGAGAGAAGTGTAATCATTTGAGGATGGGACTCCGTACCGACAACATCTCCTCTCACACTCTCCGGCAAGAAGAAAATTTGGTAAGTGCACCTCAGGCCGGAGTCAAAATGAGCGTTCCAGTTGTAAAGTTGACCCAGAAGGATGTAAATGACCTGGTGGTCATGAGAGAGGTGGGTCGAGGAGGCAACGCCAAGATTGAAACGGTGTTGTTCCGTGGATCGTGTTGCGTCATCAAAACCCTTCTGGACGGAGTGAGTTGGAAAAGTCTTATGGATGAAGCCGACATTCACAGGAGACTGGCTGGGGCTGGAGGAGCCCCTCTACTTCGAGCAGTGTGCCGCAACCCCCCATTGATCATCTTAAGCCACACTGGCCAGCCTTATGATAAGTTCATGAGAACATGTCGGTCGGACGAGGAACTGGTCGAGTCCGCCATCATGGTCGCTCGTCGGCTGATGGAAATCCATAAGAAAAACATTGTCCATAATGACGTCAAGGTCGAGAATGTGACGGTGACGATGGGTGAGAAGCCAGAGTTTCACATCATCGACTTCGGCTTGAGCGTTAAGAAGGGAAGCTGCGTTGAGTACAATGTTCCTGACCTGTGGTTGGCCCCTGAGGTCAGGGAGCGCAAGCCGGTCTCCCCAGCCAGTGACGTCTTCTCTTTTGGGCATCTAATGAGGCACGTGTCCATCCTGGTCAGGAAGCAGGGTGTGCGGGAAAGCCTCCAGGATCTTTACCAAACAGCGACCCACAGCGACCCCTCAGAGAGACCAGCTCTGCCACTTATTATTGGTGAGCTGAAGAAGGTGATGAGGTCAGTCCGCCGGAGGCGTACCAGAGGAGGGGGCCAACGGAACCAGAGGAAGGGCAGGAAATGAGGTGCCCTTCCTCAACTATCTACCTCACAATAAGAACTTTGTTTTAGAGGTAATTAATGTCTTTATATATCTTCAAACGGGAAAGACCTTTATTTAAGAGGATATTAGAATATTTATTTAAAAGGGAAAAAATTATGGAACTTGACATGCAACCACCTCCTCGTGGTGAGTTCTGGGTGATAAGAGATCAAACATCTCTTATCAGCTAAGAGTTGCATACAAACGTATTTCCTGATAAGTAAAAGACAACTGGATAATGTTCTTATGATCTTAAATGTTCTTAGAGTCTGGCTAGTGTTATCTTGGAGGTCTTCTATCCCCTACAGCTCGGGCTGGGCCCAGACTGCATCATGGACAACGATAAATGACCTTAGCCTAGCTATAATGGACAAGGATAAGTGATCTTAGCTTAACCATCATGGACAACGCTGCATTATCTTAGCCTAGCCATCATGGTAAATGATAAATGATCTTAGCCTTACTATCATGGACAACGATAGATAATCTTAGCCTTGCCATCAAGGCCCATTTTCAGTCGTCCATCATAAATTTGCATGTTATTCTGATATTATTAGTAGTTTTAACCTTATAAAAGACTGACTTGGTTCAGTTGTATGTTTTCATACAAGAACAAATTGAAGTGTCCCAAGCATTTTGAAACTGCATTTGTACTACTTAACTCTCAATGTTAGTGAAAACATGTGAAATAACCACGACTGAGCAGTTTTCCTGTGTGCTGTGAATTTATTACCTTCCTCTCTCTCTCTCTCTCTCTCTCTCTCTCTCTCTCTCTCTCTCTCTCTCTCTCTCTCTCTCTCTCTCTCTCTCTCTCTCTCTCTCTCTCTCATCAAAATATTTAAAATTATGAAATTCAATGTAGCCAAACTTCTGAATTTCTTGTTTGTCTTGTAAAGTGGATCGTAGGGTTTTGTTGATATATATATATATATATATATATATATATATATATATATATATATATATATATATATATTCGATTTATCTATTTTGCTGTGTCGCTGTCTCCCGCGTTAGCGAGGTAGCGCAAGGAAATAGACGAAAGAATGGCCCAACCCACCCACATACACATGTGTATACATACACGTCCACACACAGCACATATACATATCTATACTTCTCAATGTATACATATATATACACACACAGAGACATATATATATATATATATATATATATATATATATATATATATATATATATATATATATATATATATATATATATATATATACCCATGTACATAATTCATACTGTCTGCCTTTATTCATTCCCATCGCAACCTCGCCACACATGGAATAACAACACCCTCCCCCCTCATGTGTGCGAGGTAGCGCTAGGAAAAGACAACAAAGGCCGCATTCGTTCACACTCAGTCTCTAGCTGTCATGTAATAATGCATATGTATATACATATATATATATATATATATATATATATATATATATATATATATATATATATATATATATATATATATATATATATATATATATATATATATATATATATATATATATATATATATATATATATATATATATATATATACACATATATATATATATATATATATATATATATATATATATATATATATATATATATATATATATATATATATATATATATATATATATATATATATATATATTTTATACTATTCGCCATTTCCCGCGATAGCGAGGTAGCGTTAAGAACAGAGGACTGGGCCTTTGAGGGAATATCCTCACCTGGCCCCCTTCTCTGTTCCTTCTTTTGGAAAATTAAAAAAAAACGAGAGGGAAGGATTTCCAGCCCCCGCTCCCTTCCCTTTTAGTCGCCTTCTACGACACGCAGGGAATACGTGGGAAGTATTCTTTCTCCCCTATCCCCAGGGATATATAAATATATATATATATATATATATATATATATATATATATATATATATATATATATATATATATATATTGGGAGGTGAGTTTGAATGGAGAAAAACTGGAGGAAGTGAAGTGTTTTAGATATCTGGGAGTGGATCTGGCAGCGGATGGAACCATGGTAGCGGAAGTGGATCATAGGGTGGGGGAGGGGGCGAAAATTCTGGGGGCCTTGAAGAATGTGTGGAAGTCGAGAACATTATCTCGGAAAGCAAAAATGGGTATGTTTGAAGGAATAGTGGTTCCAACAATGTTGTATGGTTGCGAGGCGTGGGCTATGGATAGAGTTGTGCGCAGGAGGATGGATGTGCTGGAAATGAGATGTTTGAGGACAATGTGTGGTGTGAGGTGGTTTGATCGAGTGAGTAACGTAAGGGTAAGAGAGATGTGTGGAAATAAAAAGAGCGTGGTTGAGAGAGCAGAAGAGGGTGTTTTGAAGTGGTTTGGGCACATGGAGAGGAGTGAGGAAAGATTGACCAAGAGGATATATGTGTCGGAGGTGGAGGGAGCAAGGAGAAGAGGGAGACCAAATTGGAGGTGGAAAGATGGAGTGAAAAAGATTTTGTGTGATCGGGGCCTGAACATGCAGGAGGGTGAAAGGAGGGCAAGGAATAGAGTGAATTGGAGCGATGTGGTATACCGGGGTTGACGTGCTGTCAGTGGATTGAATCAAGGCATGTGAAGCGTCTGGGGTAAACCATGGAAAGCTGTGTAGGTATGTATATTTGCGTGTGTGGACGTATGTATATACATGTGTATGGGGGGGGGGGTTGGGCCATTTCTTTCGTCTGTTTCCTTGCGCTACCTCGCAAACGCGGGAGACAGCGACAAAGTATAAAAAAAAAAAAAAAATATATATATATATATATATATATATATATATATATATATATATATATATATATATATATATATATATATATATATATATATATATATATATATATATATATATTCCTAAGAGTCCACGGGGAAAAAGAAACACGATAAGTTCCCAAGTGCACCTCCGTGTAATAATCACATCATCAGGGGAGACACAAGAGAAATATAACAGTCAGATGATATACAATGAAGAGACGTAGCTAGGACGCCATTTGGTAGAGATGCCTTTCATTACATACTCGATCAAGCCGCCTCACACTAAATACATTCCTCAAACATTTCATCTCCGAAACATCCATCCTCCTTCCCACAACACTATCGAGAGCCCATACCTCGCAACCATATAACATTGTTAAAAGTACTAGTACCAGTGTCCGGGCGTGGCCACTCCTCCATATTGTTTCCCAGGTAACCACTTGGGCGGCGCTACTGTGCGTCGACTCCCCATTGGTGGACCGCTGCTGCTTACGATTTGTGATTGGTACTCTGCAGCCCAATAATTTCTGTGCTACGCCTCCGCGGTAGTTGATTGGTCAGCGACCGTAGACCGGCTACTGTGTTACGCCGCAGATAGGAAAGTGGCTGCCTTAACCACAGTATATAATGGGTTGCCTGACAGTGGCACCATTCACACCACATGTACTCTACTCCTCACTCACACCACATACACTCCACTCCTCACTCACACCACATGTACTCCACTCCTCACTCACACCTCATACACTCCCTCCTCACTCACACCACATACACTCCACTCCTCACTCACACCTCATACACTCCACTCCTCACTCACACCACATGTACTCTACTCCTCACTCACACCACATGTACTCCACTCCTCACTCACACCACATGTACTCCACTCCTCACTCACACCTCATACACTCCCTCCTCACTCACACCACATACACTCCACTCCTCACTCACACCTCATACACTCCACTCCTCACTCACACCACATGTACTCCACTCCTCACTCACACCACATGTACTCCACTCCTCACTCACACCTCATACACTCCACTCCTCACTCACACCACATGTACTCCACTCCTCACTCACACCACATACACTCCACTCCTCACTCACACCTCATACACTCCACTCCTCACTCACACCTCATACACTCCACTCCTCACTCACACCACATACACTCCACTCCTCACTCACACCTCATACAATCCACTCCTCACTCACACCACATGTACTCCACTCCTCACTCACACCTCATACACTCCACTCCTCACTCACACCACATACACTCCACTCCTCACTCACACTTCATACACTCCACTCCTCACTCACACCACATGTACTCCACTCCTCACTCACACCACATACACTCCACTCCTCACTCACACCTCATACACTCCACTCCTCACTCATACCTCATACACTCCACTCCTCACTCACACCACATACACTCCACTCCTCACTCACACCTCATACACTCCACTCCTCACTCACACCACATACACTCCACTCCTCACTCACACCTCATACACTCCACTCCTCACTCACACCACATACACTCCACTCCTCACTCACACCTCATACACTCCACTCCTCACTCACACCTCATACACTCCACTCCTCACTCACACCTCATACACTCCACTCCTCACTCACACCACATGTACTCCACTCTTCACTCACACCACATACACTCCACTCCTCACTCACACCTCATACACTCCACTCCTCACTCACACCTCATACACTCCACTCCTCACTCACACCACATACACTCCACTCCTCACTCACACCTCATACACTCCACTCCTCACACCACATGTACTCCACTCCTCACTCACACCTCATACACTCCACTCCTCACTCACACCTCATACACTCCACTCCTCACTCACACCTCATACACTCCACTCCTCACTCACACCACATACACTCCACTCCTCACTCACACCTCATACACTCCACTCCTCACTCACACCACATGTACTCCACTCCTCACTCACACCACATACACTCCACTCCTCACTCACACCTCATACACTCCACTCCTCACTCACACCTCATACACTCCACTCCTCACTCACACCACATACACTCCACTCCTCACTCACACCTCATACACTCCACTCCTCACTCACACCACATGTACTCCACTCCTCACTCACACCTCATACACTCCACTCCTCACTCACACCACATACACTCCACTCCTCACTCACACCTCATACACTCCACTCCTCACTCACACCACATGTACTCCACTCCTCACTCACACCTCATACACTCCACTCCTCACTCACACCTCATACACTCCACTCCTCACTCACACCACATGTACTCCACTCCTCACTCACACCACATACACCACTCCTCACCCACACCTCATACACTCCACTCCTCACTCACACCACATGTACTCCACTCTTCACTCACACCACATGTACTCCACTCCTCACTCACACCACATGTACTCCACTCCTCACTCACACCTCATACACTCCACTCCTCACTCACACCACATGTACTCCACTCCTCACTCACACCACATACACTCCACTCCTCACTCACACCTCATACACTCCACTCCTCACTCACACCACATGTACTCCACTCCTCACTCACACCTCATACACTCCACTCCTCACTCACACCTCATACACTCCACTCCTCACTCACACCACATGTACTCCACTCCTCACTCACACCTCATACACTCCACTCCTCACTCACACCACATGTACTCCACTTCTCACTCACACTACATACACTCCACTCCTCACTCACACTACATACACTCCACTCCTCACTCACACTACATACACTCCACTCCTCACTCACACCACATGTACTCCACTCCTCACTCACACCACATGTACTCCACTCCTCACTCACACCACACGTACTCCACTCCTCACTCACACTACATACACTCCACTCCTCACTCACACCACATGTACTCCACTCTTCACTAACACCACATGCACTTCACTCCTCACTCACACTACATACACTCCACTCCTCACTCACACCACATACACTTCACTCCTCACTCACACCACATGTACTCCACTCCTCACTAACACCACATGCACTCCTCTCCTCACTCACACAACATGTACTCCACTCCTCACTCACACCACATGTACTCCACTCCTGAGTTGTAGTTGGCACTATCCTCACCATCAACCAGCTGGTGGTACTCACACTCCACTCCTGAGTTGTAGTTGGCACTATCCTCACCATGAACCAGCTGGTGGTACTCACACTCCACTCCTGAGTTGTAGTTGGCACTATCCTCACCATCAACCAGCTGGTGGTACTCACACTCCACTCCTGAGTTGTAGTTGGCACTATCCTCACACCATCAACCAGCTGGTGGTACTCACACTCCACTCCTGAGTTGTAGTTGGCACTATCCTCACCATCAACCAGCTGGTGGTACTCACACTCCACTCCTGAGTTGTAGTTGGCACTATCCTCACACCATCAATAGTACTGCACTTGTAGCTTACAATACCAGGATTCGCAGGAGAATGTCAAGTTGTCTTAGGATACCTAAACCAGGTCTGGCACCAAACTCTCCACACCATGGACGACTTGGTGAATTTTACTCTACTTGGCTGCACGTATTCAGTAATAGGACCAGGTTTCCGGCACCCACCAGCCAAACACTCCAACAACCACGAAATTAAGGAGGCGCCTCCACACCAGCCGTTACTCAGCACCACAACTCGCACAAGATTCATGCCATTTTCGATATACTCCAATTAACTATTACGGTCCACACCTTTTCCAAACTATCCTCACTTACCTGCACACCACGTCACCATCCACTATTCCCAGCACATACCTGCTTATTTGTTGTTTATTCTCTAGCCCTCGGTCATCGGCCCACCTCTTGTTCAAAAATGGCGGGCCTCTCTGTCCCTCCACCAGCGCCACTTACACCAACGCGCTAAATTTCAGTTACTCACTTACGATGATTACGCATAAACAAGAAAAATTATAATAAACGTTTTCTCAGATTGCAAACGATCACAGTACACATAACAATATTGTATAACAAATGAATTATAGAATAATCAAACACAGGTTGAGAACAAAGCAAAAGAAAATTGATATATTTACAAAAATCATAGAAATCAAGCAACAGAAAAATATATTTACAAAATTCATAGAAGTCAAGCAGGAGAAAGTTAACATATTTACAAAAATCCTGGAAACCAACAACATTGTAACATTAAAGAAATGCAAAGCTTAGATAAACGCCATTGCATGAATTCTGTGCATCCTGCAGAGCATTAAGAAAATAGAATGCAGACGCTATGTAGAAAAGCAATGTCCATGCTTGACTTGTTCTTGTAGTTATCATTTACAAAAAGCTCTCTGGTAACACTCACACATAATGTTGAATCAGAAGTATGATATGATATGTTACATATGTCTAATAATTCATACATGACAGAATGATAGCCAATGTCAGTCTCACACCTTCAGTATAGATGATGTATATACAAGTTTATTCACAATCACAATTTACACAAGCATGAAAATATTTATATCAATGAATCCCAAGCCAACATTTCAAGAACAAGGTTCAATGCCTGTAGTACTACAAGAACAGTAGATTCATAACCTACGTTTATATTTATGATTGTCTTACCAATTCCATCACTGCAATACCCCTTACCTCTCCTTGTCCTGTGGAAATGTGTGTAAAATGTGATGTGTGGGAGTAGTTTTCCTCCTCTTACATATCACACATAGATAACATCTTTTTCTGCTCATAATCATATATCTGATTAATCTCATGTGAGTTCTAAGTACCGAATCACAGACACCATTATCTCTCACAGTCATGTTCACTACAGAGAGAGAGACACCATTATCTCTCACCATCATGTTCACTACAGAGAGAGACACATTATCTCTCACCGTCATGTTCACTGAAGAGAGAGACACCATTATCTCTCACCATCATGTTCACTACAGAGAGAGACACCATTATCTCTCACTATCATGTTCACTACAGAGGGAGACACCATTATCTCTCACCATCATGTTCACTACAGAGAGAGACACCATTATCTCTCACTATCATGTTCACTACAGAGGGAGACACCATTATCTCTCACCATCATGTTCACTACAGAGGGAGACACCATTATCTCTCAATATCATGTTCACTACAGAGGGAGACACCATTATCTCTCACAATCATTAAGTTCTGGCCTGCAAGTAACAGAGAACTGCTACTCAGGACCACCTGGCCATTGTTTGATTGTGCCAACATTTCCATCTATCGATCTTCACTATATCCTGTCTGTCCCATCAATCAATTCATTATAATGTGTGTCCCATCTACACATCTTCACTATACCCTCTGTCCCATCTAAGGATCTTCACTATACCCAGCACCCAGCCTGCCCCATCTATGGATCTTCACTATACCCTGTCTGTCCCATCAATCAATTCATTATAATGTGTGTCCCGTCTACAGCTTCACTATAACCTCTGTCCCATCTATGGATCTTCATTATACCCAGCACCCAGCCTGTCCCATCTATGGATCTTCACTATACCCAGCACCCAGCCTGTCCCATCTACGGATCTTCACTATACTCTGTCTGTCCCATCAATCCATTATATTGTGTGTCCCGTCTACACATCTTCGCTATACCATCTGTCCCATCTATGGATCTTCACTATACCCAGCCTGTCCCATCTATCAATCTTCACTATACCCTGTCTGTCCCATCAATCAATTCATTATAATGTGTGTCCCATCTACACATCTTCACTATACCCTGTGTGTCCCATCTATGGATCTTCACTATACCCTGTCTGTCTCATCTACGAATCTTCACTGTACCCTGTTAGTCCCATCTATGCATCTTCACTACACGCTGTCTCTCCCATCTATGGATATTCACTATACCCTGTCTGTTCCATCTGTCAATCTTCACTGTACCCAGTCTGTCCTATCTATGGATATTCACTATACCCTGTCTGTCCCACCTATCGATCTTCACTGTATCCAGTCTGTCCCATCCACCTGTACCCTTGGTCACCATGTAACAACCATTAACCCACCTACAATATTTTAGATGGTCTCTACATTTAAAATCGCCGAAGTCGACATGCTTTTGTTTCTATGTGGGATATTAAAGCATGGGGGTACCTTACTATATTTTCCCATATCAATATAGACTCACTATATTTGTGGACGTACAAGGATAACCGAGGTTACTTCGTAAAGTGCACAACGTAATCATATTATCTTCAACATGGAAGATTTTGCAAAAAGCTCAGTTGTGGAGGTGGTCGAGCAGCAGCAGGTGCTCTGGGTCGCCCTCCTTGACCAGGCCTACCTGCCTTTCCACGATGAGGATGATTTGCTGGACCGTCCACCACACGAGACCCGACTCCCACATACAGATGAGTTGGGCTGCGATGATGACGACATACATGTCATCGTGCCCACCAACGAGCAGTTGCAAGGGGTTCTCAAAACCGTCCTGCAGAGGTATACCATCAGGGTCGTCAACGTTCCATACAAAATCTCGAGGACGAACGTCTGGGAATTCTTCAAGCAGTTCGGCGACATCGTTCGCTTCGACATGCAGTCCTACACGACCTACGAGAACCACCGCGGGATTGCCGTCATCCAGTACTCCTGCTATGCCTCCTACAAGAAGGCACTTCTTGCCGACATGACACCACTCTCCGTCAACGGACGCTGTGCAAAAGTGAAACCTCACCGTCCCGCTGATGCTGCTGACCAAGTGACCTCGCCCACTCAAGTGGCACTGCAGACCACACTCCCTACCAGACCCACCATCCATGAGGAAATGCAGCCCACCCCACTTGTCAGGCCCACCTTCAGGGAGACATGTCAGGTCTCAAGACCTGTCAGGCCCACCATTCAAGACCGACTTGGTCCCCCAACACATGTCAGGCTCACCATTCAAGACCGACTTGGTCCCCCAACACATGTCAGGCCCAGCGTTCTAGACCGACTGGGACCAATAACACATGACATGTCCTACGTTACAGACCGACTGCACTCCGCACCACGTGCGGGCGTTAAAAGGCGTGTCGAGATGACTCACGCTCCCCGTGCCAAAAGATTCAGTTTGTGAGGAACCTGAGTTCTTTCTTCCTGCTGGTGCTGCAGGAGAACACGTCCCTAGAGTGGACACTGGAGGTGTGTTTATGTTTGTGTTTGGGTTATCACTGAGGAACCACACCAAGACAACTTTAGTTTGGCCTCGCCAAGGATTACGTTAATCTGGCGGAAGTCTGGCTTTCTCCCAGTAGTGGATGGCACATGATATCTACATAGGGACGTTGAAAAACAAAGAAAGAAAAACAATGGGAACATTATCCCGCCCAAATAAAATACATAAATTCACGGGGATAATTTCCTTCGTCTTCAAAGAAAAAATGAAACTCTTCCGACGCTACCATGCCTTCCATAAAGCAACCCTCAAAGAAATCACTTTCTACACAATGCGCAAGGATTCGGTTAGCCAATCTTCATATGGCTGGGGCTATTGTTCCCTCTGATTGATTCATTTTTCAAGATTAAGGAAAGTTATAATAAAATTATTGTATTGAGTTTCTCCGTTGGCGTCAGGGTAAACACCCATCCCCCCCGAAGCTTGGTTACCTTTCCGTGGTGGGGGGGACTTCATGGATTGGGCAGTAGCAACCATCGTTGGTTGCTTCTGTTCAATCCATGAACGAAAAACCAAGCATCTTGAGCGTAATTGTCGTATAAATTCACTTGGTGTCATAACTGACGCGAAAGTGGTTGTCTCAATTTTGTCAGAAATGTTTGTGCGTCTCGGCCTGATGGCGGGAGTCGGTTTGGCGCTGTGGTCATGAGGGAATACGAGGAAGATTGGCAACCATCCCAGAAGTAGCTACAGTGAGGCCCAGCAGCTGTCCCTAATACTGTGGAAGGCACTCATGTAAGGTGTGCAGTGAGGCGCAGCAGTAACAAGGGAAACGGACAACCAAAACAGCAATCTTGATCATCAGGAGGATATCCAATGCTCAGAGTAGATAAGGACGATTATTGTATGGCTTCGCTCAGAGGATGAAATTCTTAGCCGTGAAAATCAACAAGTACAATAACTAGTAGTTAGTGGTAGTGAAGTGGAATTACCGCATTTCTGTGGTCTTAATAGTAAAACGAAACTTTTCGTTTTCTCCATCAATCTAGAGGTGTTGTAGACCACCATCCTTAAGGTTGTAAGGTAACTACAAGGTTATGATCTCAGCAAATTTGTGATGGAAAGTGCAGGAAACGTGGTAATGTATATGATATAAATCATATAGTTGTATAATAAATGTGTATCAAAATTTTGTCTTCTCTGTTCCCGTTCATTAATTCAAATACAGGTAAGTTTTCTCTCTAACGAGGTGGGATAAGCTACGTCCACTCGGCTTGTAAATGTGGTGACTTTCCCTTCATTACCACAATGGTGTGCTGAACTGAAGATGTAGAATTCCGTAGATGAAGCTAAGATAGGAAATCAATCTACATCAAAAATTGAACGTATGCATCTTTAGATGGACATAAAACAGACGGACGGAGGAGCACACTGGAGCAAATGAATTTCAATATCACCACTTAAAGTAGGCCTTTCAAGTAGTTGTGGCTTTAAAGCAAACTTTTTCTAGCCAAGGTTTAGTTAGCACCTAAACTAATCCCCACGACTTTACCTTAAGAAATATTTTCAGAAGGTACTGTCTGAACATATTTCTAAGGTAAGGTCATTTAGGTTTGGTTTAGATGCTACCCTAACCTAGGCTAGAAAAAGTTTCCTTTGCTTCAGAGCCCCAACTACGTAGACGGGCTACTGTTGATATTAAACAGTAACAGAAAGGTGATAAAACTGAGATGAAATGAATAAAAATATAGAATGGGTCAGTTGAAAGTTGAAGTATTTGCTAAATACAGTTTTTGACAGATCCAAATGCATCCTAAAGTCAGTCACTTAAATCACAATGCTGAATATTGTTTTGATTGTTGGAACTAGTTACAGGAAGTAAAAATATCAAGCTTAAAGGGATGCCATTACAATAACTTTATATACCTGTATAGGATCTCTTAAACTTCTTTTCCCTAAAGCTGAATGGATTTAAGTCGTTTAATCTGCTCTCTGAATTTGTTTCTCAGTCCAGTAATCATCTTTGGAGATTACCTGAGTAATTTCTTCATTCAGTGTCTTCCTTTTCAAATTGGTTGACGACCACAGCAGTACAATATCCAAGCTGGGATGGCTATGTTTTGGGAAGGCGAGAGGTCAGGTTATGCAAGAATGTTAGAAATCGCTTCCATCAGTTTCTACCCTATCTACTCTAAATATTTTGGGTTATAGAACCTAGAGATTTACGAGTAAATAATACAATATAGTTATCTTGGCAAGATATCCAACGTGAGATTATAGTCATAATAACAATATAGTCACAAGGCCAATATATAGTCACCGGAATATTATATTTATCATGATAATGTATCACTTATGACAAAATAAGCATGATTAAAAAATGACAATATAGCACCTACAAAAAATATCACATTGTTAATGTAGCCAAGGTGACGATATATACACGATAGTACTGTAACGAAAATAAGAAGATAGCCAAAATGACAATATGTTCGTAATAACAATACTGCCACTATGTATATATATTCTCCATGACACTATAGCTACACTGACAGTAAAGCTATCTTCACAAAAGCATAAAATTGAAAATACAGCAAACAACAATATAGCCACCATGACAATACAGCCATCTTGACAATAAAGTCATGATATAAATCAATCGCCAGGGCATTAGAAACGCGTTGAGAGTAATTTACAGACTTTATAGATATCATGAAAATATTGCCACCATGTCAATATATTTGCTATGACAATTTAGCCATTATGATAATACAGTCACGTCGACAATGTATTCACTATGACAATAACACTACCATGATCATATAACTGATATGACAATATAGTCAAAGGAAAAATATAGAAACATTCAACTTATATTCACAAAGGCAATATAACCACCTGACAATATAGATAGTGTAAATGAATAGTCGTTTTCGGATCATAGGAAACATATAGACTCCAGGACAATATAATCTCTGTGAAAAAACAGTGACTCAGACAGGATTTATCATCATAATATAGTCATAACTTTATAGCTGTCATGTAATTGTAGTCACCATGATAAAATTATCACAATGAAATAAAACGGTATTACAATATAGTTACCATAATCATACACCAATCATGATTATATAATCAGCAGGTTGACATAAACAATATCACAGTGTAAAAACCATGACAATATAAGGATGTGATGATATGATATCTGTTCAGTTACACTTACAATACCAAACATGCCGCCATGAAAATATTATTATCATGATCATATAATGAGAACAATATTGTAGCTAACAGCAAAATATATCCCGAACGACAAAGTTAACCATAGCAATATAGCTATCAAGTTGATATAGCGACCAAGATAATGTAGCCAGGACGGCATTATATTGAAAATAACGATACAGCCACCATGCCAATGTCTTCACCTTGACAATGTAGCTACCATGAAAATATAGTAACCTTGACTATATACCTACCATGATGAAATATTTGAATTGAAAAATATCTACAACAAGAGTTTAGCTGCTAAAACACGATGTCACATTTCCAATATCGCCAAAATGTTATCATTACCATCATGACAATATACCGCCAGAAAAGAAATGTATATATACCCACTACTTGACAATATAGCTATTCTGACAATATTGCCAACATGAAAAGACAGTCACCTCCTTGTTATATAACAAAAATGACAAATAGCCATCATGGCAATATAGTGACCTAACAATACAGCCACCATGGCAATATAGTGACCTAACAATACAGCCATCATGGCAATATAGTTACCATAACAATGTAATCTTAATGACAATATAGGCAACATGACTATATAGTCACAATGACAATACAACCATCGTGACAATACAGATAACATGACAGTACCGTCTCTAAGACATTATTGCCATCAATTCAACAAATTAAATGACAATATAGATATTATGGCAACACAGTCACCATGACAATATACTCAGAAATGCATTATAATCGCCATAATGAAATCATCCTCTCATGAAAAATATAGCCACCTTACCATTTTGGTTTCCATTACAATGTAGCCACAGTAATAAAAGATTTACCAAGACAGTACTGAAACCATAACAATATAGCATATCATGGCAATGTAGTCACCTGATAATTTAATCAAAATGACAATTTCTCTTCTATAATGGCATATCCTCAAGGGCAATATCAACACCATTAAAAAAACTTCACTATGTCACTATGACATTATAGATATCATGATAGAAAATCACCATGACAATATAGTTATCATGGCAATATAGCCACTATGACATTATAGTCATAATGACAATATAGTCGCTGTGACAATATTGTCACCATGATAATATAATTATCATAATAATATATTGCTTATGACAAATTATGCATGAGTTAAATAATGACAATATATCACCTATAGATAAAGATCACCTTGCCAATAGAGCTAAAGTGACGATATATACATCATAGCAATGTAACTAAAATGAAAAGATAGCCAAAATAACGGTTTGTTCATAATGACAATACTGCCACTATGAAAATATGTTCCCCAACTGCCACTATGAAAATATGTACCCGAACTGCCACTATGAAAATATGTTCCCCAACTGCCACTATGAAAATATGTTCCCCAACTGCCACTATGAAAATATGTTCCCATGACACTATAGCTACACTGACAATAAAGCCATATTCACATAAGAGTAACATTGAAAATACAGCTACATTGTCATGGTGACAATATTGGCATGGTGGCTGTATCGTTATTTTCAATATAATGCCATCCTAACTACATTATCTTGTTCGCTATATTTACTTGCTGGCTATATTGCTATGGTTGATTTTGTCGTTGGGGATATATTTTGTCATTAACTAAAATTTTGTTTTAATCATATGATCATAATAATATTATCATTGCGGCTTATTTGGTGATGTGAGTGCAAGTGTATGGATGTCTTATCATTGTAAGACTCACGCACACTTCCATTAATTTTTCATTAGGTATTTGTCATTATCATTTTACTGTGAGTTACATAGAGTTAGATGCATGTTCCCACGGGCTCACTGTTCCCACGGGCTACTGTTAATCAGTATGTTTGAACACGTAAGAGCTGATCTGTTATTTGAACACGTTGTTGAATGGGTGTTGACGGACTCCAATATAACCCCTGTCAGTGTGACCTGAGGGGACACACTGGCCAGCATCGTCACACTGTTCACTAGAGTGTGTCGTGGTGTGTCATAAGACTATAGCCCAGAGTACTACAGATGGACGTACACGTTTTGTTGTAATAAATCTACAAAGGCCGCCTGATCTTCATTGAGTACCACAGACGAAGAAGACCTGATTTCCTTCCTCTCAACTCAACCTTACAAATGGTGGCAGTGACGTAAGAACCCACGTGACCACACACGACCGTCACATCTACTTCATATTTCTACGTCTGGTGTTGCCAGCAGTCATACAAGCCTACCTGACACAGTCCTGGTGCTCCCTCCTGTGGACGTTAAGGGCGGAACCCACGGCCGGCTACGTTCTCCATCACCCGTACCTCAATGCAGTGAAGATACGTCTTTATTGCATTGCTGACACTGTGTCGCTTGCAAGGGCATCAAGACAGCGCCACCACCGTGCAGTGTTGTCATCACATCCAGACGTGTCAAGCAAGGTCAGCCATCCTGCCAACACCAACGTGGAGGTCATCCTGTCGACCACTCCAGAGACGCGTCATCATCAGCCGTGGCGACATCCCAGACGTCAGCATCGCGTGGTCCAGCCCTTGTCGCTCACTCAACTTTCCTGCTAGCGAGTCGCTACTCTGCACACATCTTCACCTCGCTACACCCAGCGAGTCGCTACCCTACACACGTCTCCACCTCGCTACGCCACACCCGAGACGTCTTCGCGAGCGAATCTCCCATTCAGATAAGAACTGTGTCAAAATGGTTCATTCTGTGAGGTATGCTCCTTTTGTGGGTTACTAGTTCCTAGTCTATAAATATAGACATATATATACTTTTGGGTAATATGATTATTCATCTTTGTAGTTTAGCAAATTAATCTAAGTTTTCAGTTATTCTTGCATATATTCTTATGTTTTCATACATTGGTACTATTGTTTTTAGTGATGATTACTTTCACATACAGAATCTTGTATTGATATGTTATATTGTTATGCCACACTTTTTATTGCCTTTATCTCATTACAATATTTTCAAATAATATTCAGATTATGTATTTTGGATTGGGACAATAGTGTTCACTGTATTTTGATTTTTTCAAGGGGATTATTTCTTAAACAATTTAAGTCTGATTGTATTACATGTCCAAAGATATTCCATGCGGTAATCGTAAAGGTTCATATGTACTTCGCAAATTACCTAGAATCTCTTATTATAAACGGAACCAGCCTTCTAAAATGGTGACGTCACACAAAGTTGTTTTGACAGATTCTGGTGACACAGATGACCCACAGAAACCTTCTCACACCTTACCACACCCACACCCACCTCCCCCTCCACATCACAAAAACTCAGGACAATCAATTCCTTCACAAAAACTGTTTTTACACTAAAACAAGCTAGGGAACCACACGAGTTATTTGATGGTAAACTGTCAAATTGTGATCAGTGGATTAGAAATGCAGAGGACATTGTTGAACATAATGGTGATTCAGGAGACAGAGCGTTTATATCGGCTGCCAAAATCTCATTGATTTCAACTAGCCTAACAATTAAGCTAGGGTTGTCTATGACTCAGATGACATTGGAAACTGTACATCTTGGGAGGAATTTAAAACGTTGTTTAAATTAGGTTGTGAGGAATCATTCTCAGATAATTTACTACACGTCCTTTTACGTGCTTAGAGAAAAACTTAGAGAAAAACACACGTCCCATTTACGTCCCAGCCTATCGATTGCCACACGCGCACAGAGACAGCAAACAAACTTGTTCAGGACATGTTGAAAGATAATGTTATAGAGGAATCACGATCACCATGGAATTCACCACTTCTGATCGTTCCGAAAAAGGACGGAACTTTTAGACCAGTCATAGATTTTAGAAAACTCAACAACAAGGCCACTTTGAAAGATGGTTTCCCATTACCAGTGGTATCAGAGCTTCTTCATAGCCTCGGTAACAATAAGGTATTTTCAACTTTGGATTTATTGAGCGGATTTTGGCAGATTCCCTTGTCAGAGGAAAGCCGCCCCCTGACTGTGTTCAGTACGCCAGATGGTCATTGGCAGTTCATATGCATCATGTCCTTCGGTCTTCATTCCTCACCGGTGATCACCTTCTCAAGGTTAATGACTAACATTTGTTGTCACATGTTGGGCAAAGATGTATTGGTTTATCTTGATGATATAATTGTCATGTCTCCAGATATTGCTTTTCATTTCAAAAGTCTTGAGAGAGTATTTCTACGCTTTAAGGATGCGAACTTAAAAGTCAAGTTATCCAAATGTTCCTTTCTACAAACAATAATTAATTACTTAGGTCACACCGTTGATGAAAACTGTATTGAACCTAATGCAGATAAAGTCAAAACAATTGTAGAATGGCCAGTCCCTTCCACAACAGACAAGGTCAAATCCTTTCTTAGTTCAGCAAGATATTATCGAAGATTTATCGCTATTTTCGCGAAGATCACAAACCCCCTCACTTCATTTCTGAAACAGGGAGTTACATCCTAGTGGTCTACAGTGCATTTAACTTATTCAAACAATACTTGATCGAGGCGCCTATCCTTCGATTTCCCAACTTTGAGAAACCCTTCATTTTGCACACAACAGACGCCTGTAAACAGGGTCTTGAAGCTGTACTTATGCAGGAGTCAAATAGGGGTAGATTTTTTCCCATAGCTTATGCGAGCCGTACATGTTCGAGGAAGGAATCGAAATACTCAGTAACAGAATTGGAAGGCCTTGCAGTTGTTTGGGCACTCAAACACTTTAAGGAATACATATATGGTTACCCTATTACAGTTTATACAGATCACAGAGCACTGTTAGGTATTTTTCAAAGACAAGATCCTACAGGAAAGTTTCAGAGATGGTTTATAACTATACAAACATTTGACCCAGATTTTCGTTTTGCTTCGGGCTCATCCAATGTAGTTGCAGACGCACTCTCCCGCAGAGTGGGTACAGTCACTGTAGGTAATACCTCCGTAGATTTTGATGTAGAAAGGTTGACACGACATCAACGAGATGACCCAGTCTGGGGTCCTGTCATAGAATACCTAGAGGGTGTAAGATCTTCAATGTATGCAAAAACAGTTGTTCCAGTCAGAGAATTGTATTTAGCACAGTGGGGGAGTCTTGTGCAGGGACGCGAAATTAGGAGTGCCCGCCCGTGTCGTTAAGCAAACAATAATTCCAACACCATTAGTACAGGATTTCTAGAAGTTAGCACATGATTCACCGCAGGCCTCACACCCAGGCGCAGATAGATGCTATAAGCAAACTCGTTTGAGGTATTTCTGACTAAGAATGCAGAAAAACATTTCAGATCATATTTTGAGGTACCAAACATGTAACACATACAAGGGAAGTCCCACTACCCCGCAGACTGTGTCGAAATATCCTTTACCTTCATACTCATGGGAAAGAGTTTATATGGACATATTAGGAGGTTTTCCTAGGTCCATGGCAGGCTACAGATACATTTTAGTAATTACTGATGCCTTCACGAGATATTGTGAATTAGTTCCAGTTCAAAATAAAGACGCAGCTACGGTCGCTAAGGCGTTCAAAAAACATATCTTAGACAGACATAATGCGCCGAAGATTTTAGTCACAGATAATGGTGGAGAATTTAATAACTGATTATTAGAAGAACTCTGTAAATTGTATAACATAAATAAATGTAATATAATGGCACATCACCCAACCTCGAATGGCCTGGCAGAAAGGTTGAACCATAAGATCCTCCAGTGTCTTCCCACCAACATTAATTTTGATCATGATGAATGAAGTGAGTACCTGTCTGATGTCCAATGTTCATTAAACTCTGCATATCATAAGTCAGTTGGAGACACACCCTTCCACGCCTTACACGGTTTTGATAAAGTGTTGCCGTATGACATAATAGCGTCCCCTCCTTCATGTCCAGCGGTCCAGAGATCAGTTGTAGCGGAAAAATATCGCACGATTCAATTGATTTATCAAAGGATCAAGGAAAATCTAGGTGAAGCCACAAGGAAAATCTAGGTGAAGCCACTACAACCTTCACGAACCAGGCTGATAAATCCCCGAAACCATCAAAGGTGACTCCTGGACTCTTGGTAATGGTGCAGGAATTTAACACTAGAAGTGAGGTTCCTAAACTTGACCCAAAATTTTCTGGTCCCTATAGAGTCTTAGCTCATTTAAAGGGACATAAGTTTAGGGTTTGACATCTAAATACAGGTGACATTCGTGAAGAGCATGAGGACCACTTGAAAGTTTTACAGTATTCTGAACATGATCATCCCGGTACCACAACAGACAACACTCCTCAAATCCCAAACAATGTCACCCAACCAACTTCTACCACTGTTCAGACTGTCCCCACACCACAACCGACCACCCTCACAACACCACCAGAGACACATCAGTATTCATTAAGACCTCGCCTTTAAGAAGTTGCTAAGTTTATCATTTTACAGGTTCTTCCTTCTCATGTCCTTATGGTGTCTTCCTATATATGACACCATAGCAGTACCAGGCGCCCTTCTCACGACTCCCCGCGGGGTCCGCCTCGTGAGGGACACAGTTGAGCTGGGCCTGGAGGGTCTACCCTACACTTACGATAATTTAGTAAAACTAATGGAGGCCGTACCTCGTTTACGGTCTACCCTACTCAAGTTTTACACCAGTGCGTCCATCAGAAACTCTAGTGTTGCTCCTCCTCCAACTTTGTTAAACCAGTGGACCTAGAAACTGAATAGTACCTGTGTGATTCTGTATGACATAATGCAAGACAATCTCCAGTAAATACTAATGCCATGATGAACACGAAAAAGCAAAGGAGAAGCAAGAGAGGTCTGCTTAATTTTGTTTGGTCCCTGCAATCATATTTGTTTGGTATTGCTCTTCAGGAAGAACTTGATTCAGTTAGGAATCAGGTTAGGTCCTTACAGTTTCAACAACTTCTTAACGACAGGTATATTAAGGCTAAAGCTAGGATCTTAAAACAACATTATAAATATTTGAATGACATAATGTTAACTGTTAATAAATTGACAAAACATGTAGCACTACTGTCAAAGTCTCTTAATCCCATATATGCTATAGTGACTATTTCCACATAAGTTGATAGTTTATATGCCCAGATCACTTATCATGCATATTATTTCACTGGCTTATTGGAAGATGTTAATAATGGTAAACCAAGTTGTCACACCATCATTTTTTCCCTACTCGGAACTCACACGTATCATTAAACAAGCGATGACGAAATTCGGTTGCACCCCAGCTCTCCCTCTGCATCACGTTGCCAGTTATTACTCCTTACTAACGGTTGACGTGATCCTCGAAGCGGTCATTATCCACATACCATTCACTGACTCCAATACTTACAGCCTTGTGAACGTAATACCATTCTCTTTTAATTATACGAAAGGGTCGCAAAAAACTATCGTCCTTGCTGATAACATGACCTTTCTATTATGAAATATTTATTCCTCGTTGATTGCACATCTCTCCATGGATGATTTAGCATTGTGCCATAAACCATTGCTTAACAACTTGATTTGCACCTCCTCCCATCCCCCCCCCATACCTTGGTTTTCTATTATTTACAAACAAATTCATGTAAGTACCAACTACTTTTTGGGCATCAACAAAATGTTCTTCATTCTTGTTCCTTTAAGGATATTGTTGTTAATGAACCTTGGATTGAAAGTATGGACCAGTATCACGTACTGTTTTTCCCAGACCCACAAAATGTTCTTCTTCATTACCCACCTAATCATCCCAAATCTTATTTATTTCTGGGACACATTCAGTTAGGACAACAATATATTCTTATCAGTTCCAGTTTCAAATTGCTCGGCACTCATGATCATTATTTGGGACAAATTGATAGAACTATCCCGAGTGCAGGACGAATTCCCCAAAACATCAACATGCCAATCATCGATGAAGTAAAGATCCAACATCTTCCATCTATGGTTCAGAACGATCTAGATTCTACAATAGTTGTTCTGGCTTTTGAGTCCACGGGGAAAATGAATCACGAAATGTTCCCAAGTGCCCTTTCGTGTAATAATCACATCATCAGGGGAGACACAAGAGAAAAATATAACAGTCAATTGATATACATCTAAGAGACGAAGCTAGGACGCCATTTGCTTGCATCTATAAAGTGCCTAGTGGAAACTGTGATAAATTTTATGTTGGGCAGACTGGTAAGGATCTTTCTGTTAGACTTAAGCAACATAGATATAGTATAAGAACAGGACAAGAAACAAATGCTTGTTTAACCATCTTAAAAACTGTGATCATTGTATTGACTGGAGTAACGCTATCTCAGTTATTAACTCTAACTCTATTACCAAGAAAAATATCAATGAATCTTTTATTATCAAATACACAAAGAATTATAATCTTAATATTAGTGATGGTCTATACAAATTAGATAAGTTTATTGTTGATAAGTTTTGTAAAGTGATAAGTTTATGAACGCTCGTTGTATGTTTTGGACAATCACATGTTTACCAAATGGCGTCCAAGCCTCGTCTCTTCGATGTATATCAACTGACTGTTATATTTCTCTATTGTCTCCCCTGATGATGTGATTATTACACGGAAGTGCACTTGGGAACTTTTCATGCTTCATTTTCCCCGTGGACTCATAGGAATATATATATATATATATATATATATATATATATATATATATATATATATATATATGTATATATATATATATATATATATATATATATATATATATATATATATATATATATATATATATATATATATATATATGTATATATATATATATATATATATATATATATATATATATATATATATATATATATATATATATATATATATATATATATATATATATATATATATATATATATATATATATATATATATATATATATAAGGTCACGTGGAGAGAATGAGTGAGGAAAAAATTGACCAAGAGGATATATGTGTCAGAGGTGGAGGGAACGAGGAGAAGTGGGAGATCAAATTGGAGGTGGAAAGATGGAGTGAAAAAGATTTTGAGTGATCGGGAGGGTGATGCAGGAGGGTGAAAGGCGTGCAAGGAATAGAGTGAATTTGAACGATGTGGTATACCGGGGTTGACGAGCTGTCAATGCATTGAACCAGGAGCATGTGAAGCGTCTGGGGTAAACCATGGAAAGTTCTGTGGGCCTGGATGTGGAAAGGGAGCTGTGGTTTCGATGCATTATTACATGACAGCTAGAGACTGAATGTGAACGAATGCGGCCTTTGTTGTCTTTTCCTAGCGTACCTCGCGCACATGAGGGGGGAGGGGGTTGTTATTCCATGTGTGGCGAGGTGGCGATGAGAATGAATAAAGGCAGACAGTATGAATTATGTACATGTGTATATATGTATATGTGTCTGTGTGTATATGTTTGTGTACATTGAGATGTATCGGTATGTATATTTGCGTGTGTGGACGTGCATGTATATACATGTGTATGTGGGTGGGTTGGGCCATTCTTTCGTGTGTTTCCTTGCGCTACCTCGCTAACGCGGGAGACAGCGACAAAGCAGAATAATAATAATAATAAAGTATGTATATACATATATATATATATATATATATATATATATATATATATATATATATATATATATATATATATATATATATATATATATATATATATATATACATGTTTGTGTGTGTGTGTGCAGATATCAATAAAATGGCAGGAGTGGATTATACGTACAAAAGGTGCTTATTAACGAAAGATGAAATACTGAATAGTGGTGAAAACCTTTATATCTATTCCATTGAGATGTAAATTGAATTACATCTGGAGGGCAATAAGTTTTCAAGTAATAATGAAATTTGTTCTTCATCAAAATCAAACGGAAAATAAAAAAAAAAATCATAAAAGCCTAATACGTTTGTGTTACTTATCCAGGCCCATTTTTACTAAGTAATGTTGGGACGGCTCCACCCACTTTAATCACTTGAGTACATAGAATATATTATCGTCGATGTTAAAGAGTTTTCCCTTTTGATGTTATCCTTAAAATGAAGTTTAAGGAAAGTGAGATAGAGCTTAACGTTAAAGTTAGGATAGCTAAGGCATCCTTGATCATATAATCACTAGTCAGGTGTTAATATAGGTTAGGTTAGGTTCAGTATCCTTCATCAGGTCACCATTACCAAGGTGTTGTTATGTTGGGTCAGGCAACTTTAAACCAACTTTCAGTATTATTTACTCATAAATCTTTAAGTTCTGGTAACACAAAATTTTTAGAGTAGATAGGGTAGAAATTGATGGAAGCCATTTCTAACATTATTGCATAACCTGACCTCTCGCCTTCCCAAAACATAGCCATCCCAGCTTGGATATTGTACTGCTGTGGTCGTCAACTAATTTGAAAAGGAAGACATTGAATGGAGATATTACTGAGGTAATCTCCAAAGATGATTACTTGACTGAGAAACAAATTCAGAGAGCAGATTAAACGAATTAAATCCATTCAGCTTTAGGGGAAAGAAGTTTAAGAGATCCTATACAGGTATATAAAGTTATTGTAATGGCATCCCTTTAAGCTTGATATTTTTACTTCCTGTAACTAGTTCCAATAATTAAAACAATATTCAGCATTGTGATTTAAGTGACTGACTTTAGGATGCATTTGGATCTGTCAAAAATTGTATTTAGCAAATACTTCAACTTTCAACTGACCCATTCTATATTCTAATTCATTTCATCTCAGTTTTATCACCTTTCTGATACTGTTTAATATCATCAGTAGCCCGACTACGTAGTTGAGGCTCTGAAGCAAAGGAAACTTTTTCTAGCCTAGGTTAGGGTAGCATCTAAACCAAACCTAAATGACCTTACCTTAGAAATATGTTCAGACAGTACCTTCTAAAAATATTTCTTAAGGTGAGGTCGTGGGGATTAGTTTAGGCGCTAACTAAACCTTGGCTAGAAAAAGTTTGCTTTAAAGCCACAACTAGTTGAAAGGCCTACTTTAAGTGGTGATATTGAAATTCATTTGCTCCACTGTGCCCCTCCGTCCGTTTGTTTTATGTCCATCTAAAGATGCATACATTCAATTTTTGATGTAGATTGATTTCCTATTTTAGTTTCGTCTACGGAATTCTACATCTTCAGTTCAACACAACATTGTGGTAATGAAGGGAGAGTCACCACATTTACAAGCCGAGTGCACGTAGCTTATCCCACCTCGTTAGAGAGAAAACTTACCTGTATTTGAATTAATGAACGGGAACAGAGAAGACAAAAATCTTACTACACATTTATTATACAACGCTATAATTCATATTATATACATTACCAGATTTCCTGCACTTTCCATCACAAATTTGCTGAAGTCATAACCTTGTAGTTACCATTACCTTACAACCTTAAGGATGGTGGTCTACAACACCTCTCGATTGATGGAGAAAACGAAAAGTTTCGTTTTACTATTAAGACCACAGAAATGCGGTAATTCCACTTCACTACCACTAACTACTAGTTATTTTACTTGTTGATTTTCACGGTAAAGATTTTCATCCTCTGAGCGAGGCCATACAATAATCGTTCTTATCTACTCTGAGCATTGGATAGCCTCCTGATGATCAAGATTGCTGTTTTGGTTGTCCGTTTCCCTTGTTACTGATGCGTCTCACTGCACACCTTACATGAGTGCCTTCCACAGTATTAGGGACAGCTGCTGGGCCTCACTGTAGCTACTTCTGGGACGGTTGCCAATCTTCCTCGTATTCCCTCATGACCACAGCGCCAAACCGACTCCCGCCATCAGGCCGAGACGCACAAACATTTCTGACAAAATTGAGACAAACTCGCGTCAGTTTTGACACAAAGTGAATTTATACGACAATTACGTTGAAGATGCTTGGTTTTTCGTTCATGGATTGAACAGAAGCAACCAACGATGGTTGCTACTGCCCAATCCATGAAGTCCCCCCCACCACGGAAAGGTAACCAAGCTTCGGGGGGGATGGGTGTTTACCCTGACGCCAACGGAGAAACTCAATACAATATTTTTATTATAACTTTCCTTAATCTTGAAAAATGAATCAATCAGAGGGAAGAATAGCCCCAGTCATATGAAGATTGGCTAACCGAATCCTTGCGCATTGTGTAGAAAGTGATTTCTTTGAGGGTTGCTTTATGGAAGGCACGGTAGCGTCGGAAGACTTTCATTTTTTCTTTGAAGACGAAGGAAATTATCCTCGTGAATTTATGCATTTTTTTTTTTTTGGGTGGGGGGCGTGATAATGTTCCCATTTTTTTTTCTTTGTTTTTCAACGTCCCTACGTAGATATTATGTGTCATCCACTACTGGGAGTAACCCAGACTTCCGCCAGATTAACGTAATCCTTGACGATGCGAAACTAAAGTTGTCTTGGTGTTGGTTCCTCAGTGATAACCCAAGCACAAACACAAACACACCTCCAGTGTCCACTCTAGGGCCGTGTTCTCCTGCAGCACCAGCAAGAAGAAAGAACTCAGGTTCCTCACCAACTGAATCTTTTGGCACGGGGAGCGTGAGTCATCTCGACACGCCTTTTAACGGTCGTACGTGGTGCGGAGTGCAGTCGGTCTGTAACGTAGGACATGTCATGTGTTATTGGTCCCAGTCGGTCTAGAACGCTGGGCCTGACATGTGTTGGGGGACCAAGTCGGTCTTGAATGGTGGGCCTGACGTGTGTTGGGGGACCAAGTCGGTCTTGAATGGTGGGCCTGACAGGTCTTGAGACCTGACATGTCTCCCTGAAGGTGGGCCTTACAAGTGGGGTGGGCTGCATTTCCTCATGGATGGTGGGTCTGGTAGGGAGTGTGGGCTGCAGTGCCACTTGAGTAGGCGAGGTCACTTGGTCAGCATCAGTGGGAGGGTGAGGTTTCACTTTTGCACAGCGACCGTTGACGGAGAGTGGCGTCATGTCGGCAAGAAGTGCCTTCTTGTAGGAGGCATAGCAGGAGTACTGGACGACGGCAATCCCGCGGTGGTTCTCGTAGGTCGTGTAGGACTGCATGTCGAAGCGAACGATGTCGCCGAACTGCTTGAAGAATTCCCAGACGTTCGTCCTCGAGATTTTGTATGGAACGTTGACGACCCTGATGGTATACCGCTGCAGGACGGTTTTGAGAACCCCTTGCAACTGCTCGTTGGTGGGCACGATGACATGTAGGTCGTCATCATCGCAGCCCAACTCATCTATATGTGGGAGTCGGGTCTCGTGTGGTGGACGGTCCAGCAAATCATCCTCATCGTGGAAAGGCAGGTAGGCCTTGTCAAGGAGGGCGACCCAGAGCACCTGCTGCTGCTCGACCACCTCCACAACTGAGCTTTTTGCAAAAACTCCCATGTTGAAGATACTAAGATTACGTTGTGCACTTTACGAAGTAACCTCGGTTATCCTTGTACGTACAGAAATATAGTGAGTATATTGATATGGAAAAATATAGTAAGGTACCCCCATGCTCTAATATCCCACATAGAAATAAAAGCATAGTCGACTTCATAGAAACAAAAGCATGTCGACTTCGGCGATTTTGAATGTAGAGACCATCTAAAATATTGTATGTGGGTTAATGGTTATTACATGGTGACCAGGGGTACAGGTGGATGGGACAGACTGGATATAGTGAAGATCGATAGATGGGACAGACAGGGTATAGTGAATATCCATAGATGGGCCAGACTGTGTACAGTGAAGATTGATAGATGGGACAGACAGGGTATAGTGAATATCCATAGATGGGAGAGACAGGGTGTAGTGAAGATGCATACATGGGGTTGACAGGTACAGTGAAGATTCGTAGATGGGAGAGACAGGGTATAGTGAAGATCCATAGATGGGACAGACAGGGTATAGTGAAGATGTGTAGATGGGACACACATTATAATGAATTGATTGATGGGACAGACAGGGCATAGTGAAGATCGATAGACGGGACAGACAGGGTATAGAGAAGATCCATAGATGGGACAGGCTGGGCATAGTGAAGATCGATAGATAGGACAGACAAGGTATCGTGAAGATCGATAGATGGGACAGACAGGGTATAGTGAAGATCGATAGATGGTGGCAGACAGGGTATAGTGAAGATCGATAGATGGTGGCAGACAGGGTATAGTGAAGATCGATAGATGGGGACAGACAGTGTATAATGAAAATAAATAGATGGGACAGATTGGTTATAGTGATCGATAGATGGGACAGATTGGTTATAGTGATCGATAGATGGGACAGACTGGGTATATTGGCGATCGATAGATGGAAATGTTGGCACAAACAAACAATGGCCAGGTGGTCCTGAGTAGCAGATCTCTGTTACTTGTAGGCCAGAACTTAATGATGTTGAGAGATAATGGTGTCTCCCTCTGTAGTGAACATGATGGTGAGAGATAATGGTGTCTCCCTCTGTAGTGAACATGATGGTGAGAGATAATGGTGTCTCCCTCTGTAGTGAACATGATACTGAGAGATAATGGTGTCTCCCTCTATAGTGAATATGATGGTGAGAGATAATGGTGTCTCCCTCTGTAGTGAACATGATGGTGAGAGATAATGGAGTCTCCCTCTATAGTGAACACGACGGTGAGAGATAATGGTGTCTCTCTCTGCAGTGAATATGATGGTGAGAGATAATGGTGTCTCCCTCTATAGTGAACATGATGGTGAGAGATAATGGTGTCTCTCTCTGTAGTGAACATGACGGTGAGAGATAATGGTGTCTCTCTCTGCAGTGAACATGATGGTGAGAGATAATGGTGTCTCTCTCTGTAGTGAACATGACGGTGAGAGTTAATGTTGTCTATGATTCGGTACGTAGAACTCACATGAGATTAATCAGATATATGATTATGAGCAGAAAAAGATGTTATCTATGTGTGATATGCAAGAGGAGGAAAACTACTCCCACACATCACATTTTACACACATTTCCACAGGACAAGGAGAGGTAAGGGGCATTGCTGTGATGGAATTGGTAATACATTCATAAATATAAACGTAGGATGGGATAAATCTAAGACAAGTAGATAACAAACAACCACATTTTTCTACAAACTCAACAAAGACAAAGGCGAATTTTTTAGATATCAAGAAGTACATACCATATTTCCCCAATACCTACAGTTTTGTAATTAGAGAAAAAAATATTCTTGAGCTTACTTATTGACGAGTCACTTATGCTAGTTAACTTTGTTTTCAAGCTCATTATTGTTAGAGTATTTCCCATCATCTCTTATCTGCATAATCACTTCATCAGGATCATTAGGCTTACGTGGACCAACTACAGGATATGTATGTTAATATGTTGCTTCAATGTTAAAGAATGAAATATGTCCTGGTTGATATGGCATGATTGTTGATGAAACCGTCCAGTTGATTTGGTCCCTAACATTGGGTTTAATGTTACCTATATATGTTATTGCTCATAGTTGTCTCAAGTCGTCCGTACAATACTTTATCCTTAGGAAAAACATGAAAAACAAGTTTTGGATTATTTTCTTTTTTCTTTTTTCAAACTGAAAACTCGCTGTAAAGTTTTCGTCAACAAACAGACAGCTAGACAGCGCAAGGGTAATTAGTACCACCAGCTTTTGACAACGCGCACAATTAAGCAACCATTGCTCACGCGAGATTACTCCTGCTTTCCTGTTTTTCTTATATAGTGTTTGTATCACTACACACACACACACACACACACACACACACACACACACACACACACCATTATATTTCCACTACAAGCTACATTACACTCTCCACTAGAGGCAATTCTGCACAGTGTACCCCCTCTACCGTAACCTGCCATCTTCACTATGTTGGTGTTTCATCTTCACTACGCTAGTTCTTCAACTTCACTCTGTTAATCTATCATCTAGGATATGAAATCAATGAGGAAACGCTAGTCAACTATATTTTTGTGTGGCTTCACTATATCTTTGCAAGTGCTGGTCTATGAAAGTTTACTTCGTCAAGTAAATCACTCATCTCACCAGATCGCAGAAATGACTCACGTCCGCGCTGCCCATCGGTACCCTGGCAAGGAATCCTTCCTTGAATTTTTCGAGGCTCACATCCAGCAAACCGGGGCTGTTAAAGATTGTATAAGTCGAACTGAGCTATATTTGCGATACTGTGAATTCTGCGAAGGGTTCGGGTACGAGAAAGCTGCCGTCCTGAACGTCGGGAGAACACTGGGACGGTGGGGCATCAAGGCAGATCGCAGACTTGGAGGACGCAACGGCCGCCACCAGGAGTACGCCTACACCAGAATTGCCTGGTTGTCCAGCAGTGAGGGCCTGCCCCAGGGAGGAAAGCGGTGCCTTCCAGAATGCCAAAGGCCTTCCAGGAAGAGATCACGTCTGGATATCGAACCCGTGCACGAGAGAGTAGTGGTGAAGATCCAGACTCGGCATCAAGATGATGATGACCTGTGCGAAGGCGGACCCAGCGAGGAAACTGGTGTAGTTGACACAGGAGCAGCCGCCATCCCCATCAATGTTTCTTTGGCTCCCACCAAACAACGGGGCAAAGTGATGCCTACCACTGAATTGGTGACCTTGATCCCCTACTTCTATGGGGATGAATCAGGACTGGTGGATCCCGACGTACTCGTACTGGTCGTCGATGAAGACCCTGATGTGTCCGTCGCTGCGACTGGAGGATCAGCAGCACCTGCAGCAGCAGCCGACCCTAAAACCGAAGCGGCCGTGTTGAAGATTAAAGTCCACACCACCAACATTCATCCGTGAAATTCCTTAAACCTTAAGTTCCCGTCGTTGAGATTGGAGATGCTGCTCTTCCTCCAGCAGTCGACCCTGTTATACCCGGTCCTCAGAAGACACTTCCTATGGCAAAAGTTCTCATTCAGTTGCAAATTATTGGCAAACTATTTTACGGATGAAGCAGTTATCATAAAGGATTAAATCCTTAGGAAAAGTTCCTACTATTTATGAGTCCCATCTACTGGGGTGAAAGAAAAAAATTTAAAATAAAAAGATACATCCATTCTGTTAGGTGCCAAAAACATGGCACAAATGGACCCTAAGTCGAACTGCTGACCTCCTAGTGGTAGGGTCCGGGCAACTTTGAGGGAACATTAACCTTCAAAGGCTAACAGCAGTCGCACAAAAGCAATAAAGATTAATCATTATTAGTCATTTACAATAATCATAGACGATGGTTATAGCCTCGCCCATTTATCATCTCATTCGCTGTGAACGAAATCATGGGCGACTCTGATTGCACCTACATCTATCAGTTTACTTATTTATTCAATCATCTATCTATCTGTCTATCGTCCTTGTTTGAAGATTTTCTGTATCATGTAAATCTCAGCCATTGAAATGTCCTGAGATTAATGTCGAAGTGAATGAATGAATTCTAGTTTGGATTAGAATACTTAGCCCCGTTTTTGCACTTTCCTTCACCATTTGTCCACCATTCATTCCCCTTAAGAATCTACGAACTAACTTCAGAGTCGTATTACAAACATATGAAACATGTCACCATCTCACTGTTTTGTTGACATTTCTAACTATATTACATCTGTCAGTTTCTAACTGCGATCATCGGATGATTATCTTTATATACTTTGCTGCTGTTCAAGTTCCTTCACGAGAATAATAAACCAGACCTTGTTTTCATCATGTAACATGGAGTTCAAGAAGAAAGTCTATAGATGAAAAAAATCCAATGGCATAAATTCAATTAATTAGATTACACGCAGAATATTCGCCCTTCTTGACCAACACCATTTCAGAAGTAATTGTTGCTCGAACATCGGCAGTTGAGACGAAGAAAGAAAAACAAAAATATGTTCAGTAAAACTATATTAGTACAAAGACAATGTATCGTATGTACCGATATGAAAGATGATATATAGTCTGTACTAATATCCAAGACAATATAGGCAGCAAGTATGAATTATGTACATGTGAAGGTATATATATATATATATATATATATATATATATATATATATATATATATATATATATATATATAGACAGCTCAGATTTGGGTGTATAAATGTATGTTGATGTAACCAAGATGAAAAAAAAGGAGAGATAGGTAGTATGTTTGAGGAAAGAAACCAGTATGTGTAAATCAATTCCGCTTTAGGGAAAAGAAGGTTAAGAGATCCTATACAGGTATATAAAGTTATTGTAATGGCATCCCTTTAAGCATAATATTTTAACTTCCTGTAACTAGTTCCAACAATTAAAACAATATTCAGCATTGTAATTGAAGTGACTGACTTTAGGATGCATTTGGATCTGTCAAAAATTGTATTTAGCAAATACTTCAAATTTCGATTGACCCGTTCTATATTTTTATTCATTTCATCTCAGTTTTATCACCTTTCTGTTACTGTTTAATATCAACAGTAGCCCGTCTACGTAGTTGGGGCTCTGAAGCAACGGAAACTTTTTCTAGCCTAGGTTAGGGTAGTATCTAAACCAAACCTAAATGACCTTACCTTAGAAATATGTTCAGACAGTACCTTCTGAAAATATTTCTTAAGGTAAGGTCGTGGGGATTAGTTTAGCTGCTAACTAAACCTTGGCTAGAAAAAGTTTGTTTTAAAGCCACAACTAGTTGAAAGGCCTACTTTAAGTGGTGATATTGAAATTAATTTGCTCCAGTGTGCCCCTCCGTCCGTTTGTTTTATGTCCATCTAAAGATGCATACGTTCAATTTTTGAAGTAGATTGATTTCCTATATTAGCTTCGTCTACGGAATTCTACATCTTCAGTTCAGCACACCATTGTGGTAATGAAGGGAAAGTCACCACATTTACAAGCCGAGTGCAGGTAGCTTGCCCCACCTTGTTAGAGAGAAAAATGACCTGTATTTGAATCAATGAACGTGAACAGAGAAGACAAAGTTTTACTATACATTTATTGTACAACTATATATAATTTAGATTACATACATTACCACATTTCCTGCACTTTCCATCACAAATTTGCTGCGGTTATAACTTTGTAGTTACCATTACCTTTCAACCATAAGGATGGTGGTCTACAACACCTCCAGATATACAACTATATATAATTTAGATTACATACATTACCACATTTCCTGCGCTTTCCATCACAAATTTGCTGCGGTTATAACCTTGTAGTTACCATTACAACCTTAAGGATGGTGGTCGACAACACCTCCAGATTGATGGAGAGAACGAAAAGTTTCGTTTTACTATTAAGACAAAAGAAATACGGTAATTCCACTTCACTACCACTAACTAGTTATTTTACTTGTTGATTTTCACGGCTAAGATTTTCATCCTCTGAGCGAAGCCATACAATAATCGTCCTTATCTACTCTGAGAATTGGATATCCTCCTGATGATCAAGATTACTGTTTTGGTTGTCCGTTTCCCTTGTTACTGCTGCGCCTCACTGCACACCTTACATGAGTGCCTTCCACAGTATTAGGGACAGCTGCTGGGCCTCACTGTAGCTACTTCTGGGACGGTTGCCAATCTTCCTCGTATTCCCTCATGACCACAGCGCCAAACCGACTCCCGCCATCAGGCCGAGACGCACAAACATTTCTGACAAAATTGAGACAAACGCTTTCGCGTCAGTTTTGACACCAAGTGAATTTATACGACAATTACGCTCAAGATGCTTGGTTTTTCGTTCATGGATTGAACAGAAGCAACCAACGATGGTTGCTACTGCCCAATCCATGAAGTCCCCCCCACCACGGAAAGGTAACCAAGCTTCGGGGGGGATGGGTGTTTACCCTGACGCCAACAGAGAAACTCAATACAATATTTTTATTATAACTTTCCTTAATCTTGAAAAATGAATCAATCAGAGGGAAGAATAGCCCCAGCCATATGAAGATTGGCTTACCGAATCCTTGCGCATTGTGTAGAAAGTGATTTCTTTGAGGGTTGCTTTATGGAAGGCACGTTAGCGTCGGAAGAGTTTCATTTTTTCTTTGAAGACGAAGGAAATTATCCCCGTAAATCTATGTGTTTTTTTTTGGCGGGATAATGTTCCCATTTTTTTTCTTTCTTTGTTTTTCAACGCCCCTATGTAGATATTATGTGCCATCCACTACTGGGAGAAAGCCAGACTTCCGCTAGATTAACGTAATCCTTGGCGGGGCGAAACTAAAGTTGTCTTGGTGTTGGTTCCTCAGTAATAACCCAAACACAAACACAAAGACACCTCCAGTGTCCACTCTAGGGCCGTGTTCTCCTGCAGCACCAGCAGGAAGAAAGAACTCCGTTTCCTCACAAACTAAATCTTTTGGCACGGGGAGCGTGTGTCATCTCGACACGCCTTTTAACGCCCGTACGTGGTGCGGAGTGCAGTCGGTCTGTAACGTAGGACATGTCATGTGTTATTGGTCCCAGTCGGTCTAGAACGCTGGGCCTGACATGTGTTGGGGGACCAAGTCGGTCTTGAATGGTGAGCCTGACATGTGTTGGGGAACCAAGTCGGTCTTGAATAGTGGGCCTGACAGGTCTTGAGACCTGCCATGTCTCCCTGAAGGTGGGCCTGACAAGTGGGGTGGGCTGCATTTCCTCATGGATGGTGGGTCTGGTAGGGCGTGTGGGCTGCAGTGCCACTTGAGTGGGCGAGGTCACTTGGCCAGCATCAGTGGGACGGTGAGGTTTCACTTTTG
>NC_092235.1:460787-489950 GCF_036320965.1 Panulirus ornatus
GATGAAACTTTACAGCTAGTTTTCAGTTTGAAAAAAGAAAAAAGAAAATAATCCAAAACTTGTTTTTCATGTTTTTCCCAAGGATAAAGTATTGTACGCACGACTTCAGACAACTATGAGCAATAACATATATAGGTAACATTAAACCCAATGTTAGGGACCAAATCAACTGGACGGTTTCATCAACAATCATGCCATATCAACCAGGACATATTTCATTCTTTAACATTGAAGCAACATATTAACATACATATCCTGTAGTTGGTCCACGTAAGCCTAATGATCCTGATGAAGTGATTATGCAGATAAGAGATGATGGGAAATACTCTAACAATAATGAGCTTGAAAACAAAGTTAATTAGCATAAGTGACTCGTCAATAAGTAAGCTCAAGAATATTTTTTTCTCTAATTACAAAACTGTAGGTATTGGGGAAATATGGTATGTACTTCTTGATATCTAAAATATTCGCCTTTGTCTTTGTTGAGTTTGTAGAAAAATGTGGTTGTTTGTTATCTACTTGTCTTAGATTTATCCCATCCTACGTTTATATTTATGAATGTATTACCAATTCCATCACAGCAATGCCCCTTACCTCTCCTTGTCCTGTGGAAATGTGTGTAAAATGTGATGTGTGGGAGTAGTTTTCCTCCTCTTACATATCACACATAGATAACATCTTTTTCTGCTCATAATCATATATCTGATTAATCTCATGTGAGTTCTACGTACCGAATCATAGACAACATTAACTCTCACCGTCATGTTCACTACAGAGAGAGACACCATTATCTCTCACCATCATATTCACTGCAGAGAGAGACACCATTATCTCTCACCGTCATGTTCACTATAGAGGGAGACTCCATTATCTCTCACCATCATGTTCAATACAGAGGGAGACACCATTGTCTCTCACCATCATGTTCACTACAGAGGGAGACACCATTATCTCTCAATATCATGTTCACTACAGAGGGAGACACCATTATCTCTCACCATCATTAAGTTCTGGCCTGCAAGTAACAGAGATCTGCTACTCAGGACCACCTGGCCATTGTTTGTTTGTGCCAACATTTCCATCTATCGATCGCCAATATACCCAGTCTGTCCCATCTATCGATCACTATAACCAATCTGTCCCATCTATTTATTTTCATTATACACTGTATGTCCCCATCTATCGATCTTCACTATACCCTGTCTGCCACCATCTATCGATCTTCACTATACCCTGTCTGTCCCATCTATCGATCTTCACGATACCTTGTCTGTCCTATCTATCGATCTTCACTATACCCAGCCTGTCCCATCTATGGATCTTCTCTATACCCTGTCTGTCCCGTCTATCGATCTTCACTATGCCCTGTCTGTCCCATCAATCAATTCATTATAATGTGTGTCCCATCTACACATCTTCACTATACCCTGTCTGTCCCATCTATGGATCTTCACTATACCCTGTCTGTCCCATCTACGAAGCTTCACTGTACCTGTCAGTCCCATGTATGCATCTTCACTACACCCTGTCTCTCCCATCTATGGATATTCACTATACCCTATCTGTCCCATCTATCAATCTTCACTGTACACAGTCTGGCCCACCTATGGATATTCACTATACCCTGTCTGTCCCATCTATCGATCTTCACTATATCCAGTCTGTCCCATCCACCTGTACCCCTGGTCACCATGTAATAACCATTAACCCACCTACAATATTTTAGATGGTCTCTACATTCAAAATCGCCGAAGTCGACATGCTTTTGTTTCTATGAAGTCGACTATGCTTTTATTTCTATGTGGGATATTAGAGCAAGGGGGTACCTTACTATATTTTTCCATATCAATATACTCACTATATTTCTGTACGTACAAGGATAACCGAGGTTACTTCGTAAAGTGCACAACGTAATCTTAGTATCTTCAACATGGGAGTTTTTGCAAAAAGCTCAGTTGTGGAGGTGGTCGAGCAGCAGCAGGTGCTCTGGGTCGCCCTCCTTGACCAGGCCTACCTGCCTTTCCACGATGAGGATGATTTGCTGGACCGTCCACCACACGAGACCCGACTCCCACATATAGATGAGTTGGGTTGCGATGATGACGACATACATGTCATCGTGCCCACCAACGACCAGTTGCAAGGGGTTCTCAAAACCGTCCTGCAGAGGTATACCATCAGGGTCGTCAACGTTCCATACAAAATCTCGAGGACGAACGTCTGGGAATTCTTCAAGCAGTTCGGCGACATCGTTCGCTTCGACATGCAGTCCTACACGACCTACGAGAACCACCGCGGGATTGCCGTCATCCAGTACTCCTGCTATGCCTCCTACAAGAAAGCACTTCTTGCCGACATGACACCACTCTCCGTCAACGGACGCTGTGCAAAAGTGAAACCTCACCGTCCCACTGATGCTGACCAAGTGACCTCGCCCACTCAAGTGGCATTGCAGCCCACACTCCCTACCAGACCCACCATCCATGAGGAAATGCAGCCCACCCCACTTGTCAGGCCCACCTTCAGGGAGACATGTCAGGTCTCAAGACCTGTCAGGCCCACCATTCAAGACCGACTTGGTCCCCCAACACATGTCAGGCTCACCATTCAAGACCGACTTGGTCCCCCAACACATGTCAGGCCCAGCGTTCTAGACCGACTGGGACCAATAACACATGACATGTCCTACGTTACAGACCGATTGCACTCCGCACCACGTACGGGCGTTAAAAGGCGTGTCGAGATGACACACGCTCCCCACGCCAAAAGATTCAGTTGGTGAGGAACCTGAGGTCTTTCTTAATGCTGGTGCTGCAGGAGAACACGACCCTAGAGTGGACACTGGAGGTGTGTTTATGTTTGTGTTTGGGTTATCACTGAGGAACCAACACCAAGACAACTTTAGTTTGGCCTCGCCACGGATTACGTTAATCTGGCGGAAGTCTGGCTTTCTCCCAGTAGTGGATGACACATAATATCTACGTAGGGACGTTGAAAAACAAAGAAAGAAAAAAAATGGGAACATTATCCCGCCCAAAAAAAATACATAGATTCACGGGGATAATTTCCTTCGTCTTCAAAGAAAAAATGAAACTCTTCCTACGCTACCGTGCCTTCCATAAAGCAACCCTCAAAGAAATCACTTTCTACACAATGCGCAAGGAGTCGGTTAGCCAATCTTTATATGGCTGGGGCTATTGTTCCCTCTGATTGATTCATTTTTCAAGATTAAGGAAAGTTATAATAAAAATATTGTATTGAGTTTCTCCGTTGGCGTCAGGGTAAACACCCATCCCCCCCGAAGCTTGGTTACCTTTCCGTGGTGGGGGGGACTTCATGGATTGGGCAGTAGCAACCATCGTTGGTTGCTTCTGTTCAATCCATGAACGAAAAACCAAGCATCTTGAACGTAATTGTCGTAGAAATTCACTTGGTGTCAAAACTGACGCGAGTTTGTCTCAATTTTGTCAGAAATGTTTGTGCGTCTCGGCCTGATGGCGGGAGTCGGTTTGGCGCTGTGGTCATGAGGGAATACGAGGAAGATTGGCAACCGTCCCAGAAGTAGCTACAGTGAGGCCCAGCAGCTGTCCCTAATACTGTGGAAGGCACTCATGTAAGGTGTGCAGTGAGGCGCAGCAGTAACAAGGGAAACGGACAACCAAAACAGCAATCTTGATCATCAGGAGGATATCCAATGCTCAGAGTAGATAAGGACGATTACTGTATGGCTTCGCTCAGAGGATGAAATTCTTAGCCGTGAAAATCAACAAGTAAAATAACTAGTAGTTAGTGGTAGTGAAGTGGAATTACCGCATTTCTGTGGTCTTAATAGTAAAACGAAACTTTTCGTTTTCTCCATCAATCTAGAGGTGTTGTAGACCACCATCCTTAAGGTTGTAAGGTAATGGTAAGTACAAGGTTATGACCTCAGCAAATTTGTGATGGAAAGTGCAGGAAACGTGGTAATGTATATGATATAAATCATATAGTTGTATAATAAATGTGTATCAAAATTTTGTCTTCTCTGTTCCCGTTCATTAATTCAAATACAGGTAAGTTTTCTCTCTAACGAAGTGGGATAAGCTACGTGCACTCGACTTGTAAATGTGGTGACTTTCCCTTCATTACCACAATGGTGTGCTGAACTGAAGATGTAGAATTCCGTAGATGAAGCTAAGATAGGAAATCAATCTACATCAAAAATTGAACGTATGCATCTTTAGATGGACATAAAACAAACGGACGGAGGAGCACAGTGGAGCAAATGAATTTCAATATCACCACTTAAAGTAGGCCTTTCAAGTAGTTGTGGCTTTAAAGCAAACTTTTTCTAGTCAAGGTTTAGTCAGCACCTAAACTAATCCCCACGACTTTACCTTAAGAAATATTTTCAGAAGGTACTTTCTGAACATATTTCTAAGGTAAGATCATTTAGGTTTGGTTTAGATGCTACCCTAACCTAGGCTAGAAAAAGTTTCCTTTCCTTCAGAGCCCCAACTACGTATACGGGCTACTGTTGATATTAAACAGTAACAGAAAGGTGATAAAACTGAGATGAAATGAATGAAAATATAGAATGGGTCAGTTGAAAGTTGAAGTATTTGCTAAATACAATTTTTGACAGATCCAAATGCATCCTAAAGTCAGTCACTTAAATCACAATGCTGAATATTGTTTTGATTGTTGGAACTAGTTACAGGAAGTAAAAATATCAAGCTTAAAGGGATGCCATTACAATAACTTTATATACCTGTATAGGATCTCTTAAACTTCTTTTCCCTAAAGCTGAATGGATTTAAGTCGTTTAATCTGCTCTCTGAATTTGTTTCTCAGTCCAGTAACCATCTTTGGAGATTACCTGAGTAATTTCTCCATTCAATGTCTTCCTTTTCAAATTGGTTGACGACCACAGCAGTACAATATCCAAGCTGGGATGGCTATGTTTTGGGAAGGCGAGAGGTCAGGTTATGCAAGAATGTTAGAAATCGCTTCCATCAGTTTCTACCCTATCTACTCTAAATATTTTGGGTTATAGAACCTAGAGATTTACGAGTAAATAATACAATATAGTTTTCTTGGCAAGATATCCAACGTGAGATTATAGTCATAATAACAATATAGTCACAAGGCCAATATATAGTCACCGGAATATTATATTTATCACGATAATGTATCACTTATGACAAAATATGCATGATTAAAAAATGACAATATAGCACCTACAAAAAATATCTCCCACCGAAACGGGAAGTCAGCACCACAAGTAAAGCATCCTCCTCGAAGGCTCAGAGTGGGGTGCCTAAATGTGTGTGGATGTAACCAAGATGTAAAAACCCTTACTGGAAAAACAATCACTCTTGAAGTAGAACCTTCAGACACAATTGAAAATGTGAAGGAAAATAGTGAAATTGGAGAAAAAATGTAGCTTAGACATTGAAGCTTATTGATACAGTGGTTAAATTGATGAGAACTGCTATTGACGTTTGTGTAAATAAATTATACATTTCCTTTTTTCCATAGCCAGAGGTTGAACCATTATGTGACATTCATTTTTTTCATTCATTTCAAGCTAGAAGTTTTCAGTTTTCTAAATTGTTTCTTACATTTTTCATATGCATATATATGTATGTGTGTGTGTGTATATGTGCGTATGTATGTGTATGTGTATATGTATATATATGTGTATATTATCCCTGGGGATAGGGGTGAAAGAATACTTCCCACGTATTCCTCGCGTGTCGTAGAAAGCGCCTAGAGGGGACGGGAGCGGGGGGCCAGAAATCCTCCCCTCCTTGTATTAACTTTCTAAAATGGGAAACAGAAGAAGGAGTCACGCGGGGAGTGCTCATCCTCCTCGAAGGCTCAGAGTGGGGTGCCTAAATGTGTGTGGATGTAACCAAGATGTGAAAAAAGGAGAGATAGGTAGTATGTTTGAGGAAAGGAACCTGGATGTTTTGGCTCTGAGTGAAACGAAGCTCAAGGGTAAAGGGGAAGAGTGGTTTGGGAATGTCTGGGGAGTAAAGTCAGGGGTTAGTGAGAGGACAAGAGCAAGGGAAGGAGTAGCAATACTCCTGAAACAGGAGTTGTGGGAGTATATGATAGAGTGTAAGAAAGTAAATTCTCGATTAATATGGGTAAAACTGAAAGTTGATGGAGAGAGGTGGGTGATTATTGGTGCATATGCACCTGGGCATGAGAAGAAAGATCAAGAGAGGCAAGTGTTTTGGGAGCAGCTGAATGAGTGTGTTAGTGGTTTTGATGCACGAGACCGGGTTATAGTGATGGGTGATTTGAATGCAAAGGTGAGTAATGTGGCAGTTGAGGGAATAATTGGTATACATGGGGTGTTCAGTGTTGTAAATGGAAATGGTGAAGAGCTTGTAGATTTATGTGCTGAAAAAGGACTGATGATTGGGAATACCTGGTTTAAAAAGCGAGATATACATAAGTATACTTATGTAAGTAGGAGAGATGGCCAGAGAGCGTTATTGGATTACGTGTTAATTGACAGGCGTGCGAAAGAGAGACTTTTGGATGTTAATGTGCTGAGAGGTGCAACTGGAGGGATGTCTGATCATTATCTTGTGGAGGCTAAGGTGAAGATTTGTATGGGTTTTCAGAAAAGAAGAGTGAATGTTGGGGTGAAGAGGGTGGTGAGAGTAAGTGAGCTTGAGAAGGAGACCTGTGTGAGGAAGTACCAGGAGAGACTGAGTACAGAATGGAAAACGGTGAGAACAATGGAAGCAAGGGGAGTGGGGGAGGAATGGGATGTATTTAGGGAATCAGTGATGGATTGCGCAAAAGATGCTTGTGGCATGAGAAGAGTGGGAGGTGGGTTGATTAGAAAGGGTAGTGAGTGGTGGGATGAAGAAGTAAGAGTATTAGTGAAAGAGAAGAGAGAGGCATTTGGACGATTTTTGCAAGGAAAAAATGCAATTGAGTGGGAGATGTATAAAAGAAAGAGACAGGAGGTCAAGAGAAAGGTGCAAGAGGTGAAAAAAAGGGCAAATGAGAGTTGGGGTGAGAGAGTATCATTAAATTTTAGGGAGAATAAAAAGATGTTCTGGAAGGAGGTAAATAAAGTGCGTAAGACAAGGGAGCAAATGGGAACTTCAGTGAAGGGCGCAAATGGGGAGGTGATAACAAGTAGTGGTGATGTGAGAAGGAGATGGAGTGAGTATTTTGAAGGTTTGTTGAATGTGTTTGATGATAGAGTGGCAGATATAGGGTGTTTTGGTCGAGGTGGTGTGCAAAGTGAGAGGGTTAGGGAAAATGATTTGGTAAACAGAGAAGAGGTAGTGAAAGCTTTGCGGAAGATGAAAGCCGGCAAGGCAGCAGGTTTGGATGGTATTGCAGTGGAATTTATTAAAAAAGGGGGTGACTGTATTGTTGACTGGTTGGTAAGGTTATTTAATGTATGTATGACTCATGTTGAGGTGCCTGAGGATTGGCGGAATGCGTGCATAGTGCCATTGTACAAAGGCAAAGGGGATAAGAGTGAATGCTCAAATTACAGAGGTATAAGTTTGTTGAGTATTCCTGGTAAATTATATGGGAGGGTATTGATTGAGAGGGTGAAGGCATGTACAGAGCATCAGATTGGGAAAGAGCAGTGTGGTTTCAGAAGTGGTAGAGGATGTGTGGATCAGGTGTTTGCTTTGAAGAATGTATGTGAGAAATACTTAGAAAAGCAAATGGATTTGTATGTAGCATTTATGGATCTGGAGAAGGCATATGATAGAGTTGATAGAGATGCTCTGTGGAAGGTATTAAGAATATATGGTGTGGGAGGAAAGTTGTTAGAAGCAGTGAAAAGTTTTTATCGAGGATGTAAGGCATGTGTACGTGTAGGAAGAGAGGAAAGTGATTGGTTCTCAGTGAATGTAGGTTTGCGGCAGGGGTGTGTGATGTCTCCATGGTTGTTTAATTTGTTTATGGATGGGGTTGTTAGGGAGGTGAATGCAAGAGTTTTGGAAAGAGGGGCAAGTATGAAGTCTGTTGGGGATGAGAGAGCTTGGGAAGTGAGTCAGTTGTTGTTCGCTGATGATACAGCGCTGGTGGCTGATTCATGTGAGAAACTGCAGAAGCTGGTGACTGAGTTTGGTAAAGTGTGTGAAAGAAGAAAGTTAAGAGTAAATGTGAATAAGAGCAAGGTTATTAGGTACAGTAGGGTTGAGGGTCAAGTCAATTGGGAGGTGAGTTTGAATGGAGAAAAACTGGAGGAAGTGAAGTGTTTTAGATATCTGGGAGTGGATCTGGCAGCGGATGGAACCATGGAAGCGGAAGTGGATCATAGGGTGGGGGAGGGGGCGAAAATTCTGGGGGCCTTGAAGAATGTGTGGAAGTCGAGAACATTATCTCGGAAAGCAAAAATGGGTATGTTTGAAGGAATAGTGGTTCCAACAATGTTGTATGGTTGCGAGGCGTGGGCTATGGATAGAGTTGTGCGCAGGAGGATGGATGTGCTGGAAATGAGATGTTTGAGGACAATGTGTGGTGTGAGGTGGTTTGATCGAGTAAGTAACGTAAGGGTAAGAGAGATGTGTGGAAATAAAAAGAGCGTGGTTGAGAGAGCAGAAGAGGGTGTTTTGAAGTGGTTTGGGCACATGGAGAGGATGAGTGAGGAAAGATTGACCAAGAGGATATATGTGTCGGAGGTGGAGGGAGCAAGGAGAAGAGGGAGACCAAATTGGAGGTGGAAAGATGGAGTGAAAAAGATTTTGTGTGATCGGGGCCTGAACATGCAGGAGGGTGAAAGGAGGGCAAGGAATAGAGTGAATTGGAGCGATGTGGTATACCGGGGTTGACGTGCTGTCAGTGGATTGAATCAAGGCATGTGAAGCGTCTGGGGTAAACCATGGAAGGCTGTGTAGGTATGTATATTTGCGTGTGTGGACGTATGTATATACATATGTATGGGGGGGGGGGGTTGGGCCATTTCTTTCGTCTGTTTCCTTGCGCTACCTCGCAAACGCGGGAGAAAGCGACAAAGTATAAAAAAAAAAAAAAAAATATCACATTGCTAATATAGCCAAGGTGACGATATATACACGATAGTACTGTAACGAAAATAAGAAGATAGCCAAAATGACAATATGTTCGTAATGACAATACTGCCACTATGTATATATATTCTCCATGACACTATAGCTACACTGACAGTAAAGCTATCTTCACAAAAGCATAAAATTGAAAATACAGCAAACAACAATATAGCCACCATGACAATACAGCCATCTTGACAGTAAAGTCATGATATAAATCAATCGCCAGGACATTAGAAACGCGTTGAGATTAATTTACAGACTTTATAGATATCATGAAAATATTGCCCCCATGTCAATATATTTGCTATGACAATTTAGCCATTATGATAATACAGGCACGTCGACAATGTATTCACTATGACAATAAAACTACCATGATCATATAACTGATATGACAATACAGTCAAAGGAAAAATATAGAAACATTCAACTTATATTCACAAAGGCAATATAACCACCTGACAATATAGATAGTGTAAATAAATAGTCGTTTTCGGATCATAGGAAACATATAGACTCCAGGACAATATAATCTCTGTGAAAAAACAGTGACTCAGACAGGATTTATCATTATAATATAGTCATAACTTTATAGCTGTCATGTAATTGTAGTCACCATGATAAAATTATCACAATGAAATAAAACGGCATTACAATATAGTTACCATAATCATACACCAATCATGATTATATAATCAGCAGGTTGACATAAACAATATCACAGTGTAAAAACCATGACAATATAAGGATGTGATGATATGATATCTGTTCACTTACACTTACAATACCAAACATGCCGCCATGAAAATATTATTATCATGATCATATAATGACAACAATATTGTAGCTAACAGCAAAATATATCCCGAACGACAAAGTTAACCATAGCAATATAGCTATCAAGTTGATATAGCGACCAAGATAATGTAGCCAGGACGGCATTATATTGAAAATAACGATACAGCCACCATGCCAATGTCTTCACCATGACAATGTAGCTACCATGAAAATATAGTAACCTTGACTATATACCTACCATGATGAAATATTTGAATTGAAAAATATCTACAACAAGAGTTTAGCTGCTAAAACACGATGTCACCTTGCCAATATCGCCAAAATGTTATTATTGCCATCATGACAATATACCGCCAGAAAAGAAATATATATATACCCACTACTTGACAATATAGCTATTCTGACAATATTGCCAACATGAAAAGACAGTCACCTCCTTGTTATATAACAAAAATGACAAATAGCCATCATGGCAATATAGCGACCTAACAATACAGCCATCATGGCAATATAGTGACCTAACAATACAGCCACCATGGCAATATAGTGACCTAACAATACAGCCACCATGGCAATATAGTGACCTAACAATACAGCCATCATGGCAATATAGTTGCCATAACAATGTAATCTTAATGACAATATAGCCAACATGACTATATAGTCACAATGACAATACAACCACCGTGACAATACAGATAACATGACAGTACCGTCTCTAAGACAATATTGCCATCAATTGAACAAATTAAATGACAATATAGATATTATGGCAACACAGTCACCATGACAATATACTCAGAAATGCAATATAATCGCCATAATGAAATCATCCTATCATGAAAATATAACCACCTTACCATTTTGGTTTCCATTACAATGTAGCCACAGTAATAAAAGATTTACCAAGACAGTACTGAAACCATAACAATATAGCATATCATGGCAATGTAGTCAACTGATAATTTTATCAAAATGACAATTTCTCTTCTATAATGGCAAATCCTGAAGGGCAATATCAACACCATTAAAAAAGCTTCTATTGAAATACAGTCACTATGACATTATAGATATCATGATAGAAAATCACCATGACAATATAGTTATCATGGCAATATAGCCACTATGACATTATAGTCATAATGAGAATATAGTCGCTGTGACAATATTGTTACCATGATAATATAATTATCATAATAATATATTGCTTATAACAAATTATGCATGAGTTAAATAATGACAATATATCACCTATATATAAAGATCACCTTGCATATATAGCTAAAGTGACGATATATACATCATAGCAATGTAACTAAAATGAAAAGATAGCCAAAATAACGGTTTGTTCATAATGACAATACTGCCACTATGAAAATATGTTCCCCAACTGCCACTATGAAAATATGTTCCCCAACTGCCACTATGAAAATATGTTCCACATGACACTATGAAAATATGTTCCACATGACACTATAGCTACACTGACAATAAAGCCATATTCACATAAGAGTAACATTGAAAATACAGCTACATTGTCATGGTGACGATATTGGCATGGTGGCTGTATTGTTATTTTCAATATAATGCCATCCTAACTACATTATCTTGTTCGCTATATTTACTTGCTGGCTATATTGCTATGGTTGATTTAGTCGTTGGGAATATATTATGTCATTAACTACAATTTTGTTTTAATCGTCGGATCATAATAATAATATTATCATCGCGGCTTATTTGGTAATGTGTGTGCAAGTGTTTGGATGTCTTATCATTGTAAGACTCACGCACACTTCCATTAATTTTTCATTAAGTATTTGTCATTATCATTTTACTGTGAGTTACATAGAGTTAGATGCATGTTGCCACGGGCTCACTGTTCCCACGGGCTACTGTTAATCAGGATGTTTGAACACGTAAGAGCTGATCTGTTATTTGAACACGTTGTTGAATGGGTGTTGACGGACTCCCATATAACCCCTGTCAGTGTGACCTGAGGGGACACACTGGCCAGCATCGTCACACTGTTCACTAGAGTGTGTCGTAGTGTGTCATAAGACTATAGCCCAGAGTACTACAGATGGACGTACACGTTTTGTTGTAATAAATCTACAAAGGCCGCCTGATCTTCATTGTGTACCACAGACGAAGAAGACCTGATTTCCTTCCTCTCAACTCAACCTTACAAATGGTGGCAGTGACGTAAGAACCCACGTGACCACACACGACCGTCACATCTACTTCATATTTCTACGTCTGGTGTTGCCAGCAGTCATACAAGCCTACCTGACACAGTCCTGGCGCTCCCTCCTGTGGACGTTAAGGGCGGAACCCCATGGCCGGCTGCGTTCTCCACCACCCGTACCTCAATGCAGTGAAGATACGTCTTTATTGCATTGCTGACACTGTGTCGCTTGCAAGGGCATCAAGATAGCGCCACCACCGTGCAGTGTTGTCATCACATCCAGACGTGTCAAGCAAGGTCAGCCATCCTGCCAACACCAACGTGGAGGTCATCTTGTCAACCGCTCCAGAGACGCGTCATCATCAGCCGTGGCGACATCCCAGACGTCAGCATCGCGTGGTCCAGCCCTTGTCGCTCACTCAACTTTCCTACTAGCGAGTCGCTACTCTGCACACATCTTCACCTCGCTACACCCAGCGAGTCGCTACTCTGCACACGTCTTCACCTCGCTACACCCAGCGAGTCGCTACTCTGCACACATCTTCACCTCGCTACACCCAGCGAGTCGCTACTCTGCACACGTCTTCACCTCGCTACACCCAGCGAGTCGCTACTCTGCACACATCTTCACCTCGCTACACCCAGCGAGTCGCTACTCTGCACACGTCTTCACCTCGCTACACCCAGCGAGCCGCTACTCTGCACACGTCTTCACCTCGCTACACCCAGCCAGCCGCTACTCTGCACACGTCTTCACCTCGCTACACCCAGCCAGCCGCTACTCTGCACACATCTTCACCTCGCTACGCTACACCCAAGACGTCTTCGTGAGCGAACCTCCATTCAGGTAGGAACTATGTCAAAATGGTTCACTCTGTGAGATATGCTCCTTTTGTGTGCTACTAGTTCCTAGTCTATAAATATAGACATATATATACTTTGTAGTTTAGCAAATTAATCTAAGTTTTCAGTTATTCTTGCACATATTCTTTCTTATGTTTTCATACATTGGTACTATTGTTTTTAGTGATGATTACTTTCATATATAGAGTCCATTACTGATATGTTATACTATTATGTGCACCTCTCATATACAGTCTTGTATTCATATGTTATACTGTTATGCCAGACTTTTATTGCCTTTATTTCATTACAATAATTTCAAATGATATTCATGTTATGTATTTTGTATTAGGTCAATATTGTTAATTATATTTTAAATATTTTTTGGGTGGCTATTACTTACACACTTTAAGTAAGATTGTATTACATTTCCAAAGATATTCCACGCGGTAATCGTAAAGGTTCATATGTACTTAGGAAATTACCTAGAATCTCTTATTATAAACGGAACCAGCCTTCTAAAATGGTGACGTCACACAAAGTTGTTTTGACAGATTCTGGTGACACAGATGACCCACAGAAACCTTCTCACACGTTACCACACCCACACCCACCTCCCACCTCCACATCACAAAAACTCAGGACAATCAATTCCTTCACAAAAAAACTGTTTTCACACTAAAACAAGCTAGGGAACCACACGAGTTATTTGATGGTAAACTCAAATTTTGATCGGTGGATTAGAAATGCAGAGGACATTGTTGAACATAATGGTGATTCAGGAGACAGAGCGCTTATATCGGCTGCTAAAAATCTCATTGATTTCCACCAGCCTAACAATTACGCTAGGGTTGTTTATGACTCAGATGACATTGGAAACTGTACATCTTGGGAGGAATTTAAAACGTTGTTTACATCAAGTTGTGAGGAATCATTCTCAGATAGTTTACTACACGTCCTTTTACGTGCTCTTAACACAACATACTTGGATGATACGTCAGTCCCTGATCACTGGAGTACCTTACATGGAAGAATGAGATTAGTTAGGCAGGCTTATGAATCCTCACCCTGGATATCAGCCATGATGAATGCTGAAACTCATGTGCAAACATTCATGCGTTTATTACACATAACCTTCATTCTCAAGGACCTGACCTCCAGACGTAAGACGACGGTTACTTAATGAGAACATCGACCCATCATTGTGGGTCAGTAACAAAAGTGTTGAATTACACTCAAAAGAAAGGTGGTTATTCCAACACCAAGACACTGGGGAGAGTGTCGGCTTCCCAAAGTGTGACGTAACATTCTAGTGGTCAACACAATCATTCTTCTCACGGTCAAATACAGCGATTCAGTGATGACAAACACTCACATAAAGTGACGTGCTTCCGGTGTGGCCAACCAGGACATAAAGCGAATGTGTGTCCTTACACATGGGACTCATTCTCACGTGAGCCTCGACCAGAACAAACGCAGTCAACAACCCATGTCATCACAACCTCGGTCACAATTCCGGTGAGCGAGTCATCATTTCCTCCAGTCAGACACCAAGCTGACCTTCACCCGCCCAACACAACCAAGCTGGTGTTCATATCATAGCAACGCTAGACACACTTCAACCGAGCCTTAGCTAGACAGACGTCATCTAACACAAGTTCATCATGTCATTATCAACAATGACAATCTCTCTCTCATGACACGACTCCATCACATAAGAAACTCTTAAGACATTCTCGTTCTTCGCCATTTTCTCACATTACAAGTTTCGATTTAGTGGGTTCTTTCCAGGATAAGCCAATCACAATGTTTCTAGACAGCAGCGCGGAAGCAGATGTCATTCATTGTGATTTTATTCAACCATTAATGGGACGCACTCAACTTGTTCAATGCTCGGACTTTTACCCATCCCTTCAAAGTATCTCAAATGAAAATCTCGACGTAAGGGGCACTATTAAAATGAACATTCGCATGGGCGACTCGGTCATTACCGTAACCCCTTACATTGTTCGTGGTGTAACTTTTCCTGCTAACTTGTTACTAGGACGCCACTCTATGTGTGGCACAACATAAGATCTGTCCTATTTATCATGTGGTTTGTGTTGATAATACGTTCCTGCCATTGTCAGAGAAGAGTTCTCACTCAGTCAGAGTCATTAATACATCTGCTCCCACGTCCTGCTTCACGGTAGACAATACGCATCCTTTTTACTTTTCTACTCATCATTGTCCTGGTAAACTGAGAACCAACATGACTCTGCATAGTAACACATTAACGAAGGTTCCTCTCTCACTTTCTCGAACATGGATGAATGATCATGGACTCAGACATAGTCAGGGTGATCTCGCACTAAGAGTAGTTGCTGAACCTTCATCACTAACTGTCACACGACTATCCATGATGGACGCCTCTATTCATGAGACCCCAGATGGAGAGGTCACCATATACATTGCCAATACGGGACCCACAACTGTCCGTCTCCGCAGAGGTGCTAAGCTGGTGGAATTCTCCGTCTTGAAGTCGGGAGTTCAAGATGAGGAGTTGCCTGATCGCAGACATCCGTCTAGTCTCACATTCCACTAACCCACCACCACCTACTGCTCCTACCTGTGACTCAGCAGTGCACGTAACCTCCCCACCATCACCTCTGACTCAGCAGTGCACGTCACCTCCCCACCATCACCCCTGACCCAGCAGTGCAGGTCCCCTCCCCACCATCACTCCTGACTCAGCCGTGCACGTCCCTTCCCCACCATCACCCCTGACTCAACAGTGCACGTCACCTCCCCACCATCACCCCTGACAGCAGTGCATGTCCCCTCCCCACCATCACCCCTGACTCAGCCGTGCACGTCCCCTCCCCACCATCACCCCTGACTCAGCAGTGTACGTCTCCTCCCCACCATCACATGATATCCATGGTAGGATTAACCAAGCATGTTGACCACTTAACCAGTATAGGTCTACCATTGCCTTATCAGCAGAACGACTTGGATGTTTACATTATTAACTTAGAGGAAAACACACAAGTCCCATCTACGTCCCAGCTTATCAATTGCCACACACACGCACACAAAGACACAGCAAACAAACCTCTTTAGGACATGTTGAAAGATAATGTTATAGAGGAATCACGACCACCATGGAGTTAACCACATCTGACCGTTCCGAAAAAGGACGGAACTTTTAGACTCAGTCATAGATTTTAGAAAACTCAACAAGGTCACTTTGAAAGATGTTTTCCCATTACCAGTGGTATCAGAGCTTCTTCATAGCCTCGGTAACAATAAGGTATTTTCAACTTTGGATTTATTGAGCGGATTTTGGCAGATTCCCTTGTCAGAGGAAAGCCGCCCCCTGACTGTGTTCAGTACGCCAGATGGTCATTGGCAGTTCATATGCATCATGGCCTTCGGTCTTCATTCCTCACCGGTGATCACCTTCTCAAGGTTAATGACTAACATTTGTCGTCACATGTTGGGCAAAGATGTATTGGTTTATCTTGATGATATAATTGTCATGTCTCCAGATATTGCTTTTCATTTCAAAAGTCTTGAGAGAGTATTTCTACGAGTTAAGGATGCGAACCTAAAAGTCAAGTTATCCAAATGTTCCTTTCTACAAACAAGAATTAATTATTTAGGTCACACCGTTGATGAAAACGGTATTCAACCTAATGCACATAAAGTAAACACAATTGTAGAATGGCCAGTCCCATCCACAACAGACAAGGTCAAATCCTTCCTTGGTTTAGCAGGATATTATCGAAGATTTATCGCTAATTTCGCGGAGATCGTCCACCCACTCACTTCACTATTGAAACAGGAAGTTACATTCCAGTGGTGGACCACAGCGCAAGACATTGTATTCAACTTATACTCAGTAACTGAGTTAGAAGGTCTTGCAGTAGTTTGGGCACTCAACATCTTAAAGAATACATATATGGTTACCCTATTACAGTTTATACAGATCACAGAGCACTGTGAAGTATTTGTCAAAGACAATATCCTACAGGAAAGTTTCAGAAATGGTTTTTAACTACACAAACATTTGACCCAGATTTTCGTTTTGTTTCTGGCTCATCCAATGTAGTTGCAGACGCGCTTTCCCGCAGAGTGGGTGCAGTCACTGTAGATAATAGCCTCGTAGATGTTGATATAGAGAGGTTGAGACAGCATCAACGGGATGACCCAGTCTGGGGTCATGTCATAGAATTCCTAGATGGTATAAGATCTTCCTTGGATGCTAAGACACTTGTTCCAGTCACAGAAATGTATTTAGCACAGTGAGGGAGTCTTGTGGAAGGACGCGAAGTTAGGAGTGCTCGCCCGTGTTGTTAAACAAACAATAATTCCAACAGCATTAGTACAGCATTTCTTGAAGTTAGCACATGATTCAACCCAGGCCGCACACCCAGGCCGCACACCCAGGCCGCACACCCAGGCCGCGCACCCAGGCCGCACACCCAGGCCGCACACCCAGGCCGCACACCCAGGCTGCACACCCAGGCCGCACACCCAGGCGACCCCAGGCCGCACACCCAGGCCGCACACCCAGGCGACCCCAGGACGCACACCCAGGCCGCACACCCAGGCCGCACACCCAGGCGACCCCAGGCCGCACACCCAGGCGACCCCAGGCCGTACACCCAGGCCGCACACCCAGGCCGCACACCCAGGCGACCCCAGGCCGCACACCCAGGCGACCCCAGGCCGTACACCCAGGCCGCACACCCAGGCCGCACACCCAGGCGACCCCAGGCCGCACACCCAGGCGACCCCAGGCCGTACACCCAGGCCGCACACCCAGGCCGCACACCCAGGCGACCCCAGGCCGCACACCCAGGCGACCCCAGGCCGCACACCCAGGCAGCACACCCAGGCCGCACACCCAGGCGACCCCAGGCCGCACACCCAGGCCGCACACCCAGGCGACCCCAGGCCGCACACCCAGGCCGCACACCCAGGCCGCACACCCAGGCGACCCCAGGCCGCACACCCAGGCGACTCCAGGCGGCACACCCAGGCCGCACACCCAGGCAGCACACCCAGGCCACACGCCCAGGCGACCCTACGACGCACACCCGGGCCCCACACCCAGGCGTCCCCAGGCCACACACCCAAGCCATCCCAGGCCGCACACCCAGGTGACTCCAGGCCGCACACCTAGGCGACCCCAGGCCACACACCCAGGCCGCACACCCAGGCCGCACACCCAGGCAGCACACCCAGGCCACACGCCCAGGCGACCCTACGAAGCACACCCGGGCCCCACACCCAGTCGTCCCCAGGCCGCACACCCAAGCCATCCCAGGCCGCACACCCAGGCTCCACACCCAGGCGACCCAAGGCCGCACACCCAGGCTGCACACCCAGGCGACCCCAGGCCGCACATCCAGGCGACCCCAGGCCGTACACCCAGGCCGCACACCCAAGCTGCACACCCAGGCGACCCCAGGCCGTACATCCAGGCTGCACACCCAGGCGACCCCAGGCAGCACACCCAGGCTGCACACCCAGGTGTCCCCAGGCCGTACACCCAGGCCGCACACCCAGGCAGCACACCCAGGCCGCACACCCAGGCGACCCCAGGCCGCACACAAAGGCCGCACACCTAGGCGACCCCAGGCCGCACACCCAGGCGACCCCAAGTCGCACAACCAGGCCGCACACCCAGGCCGCAAACCCAGGCGACCCCAGGCCAAACACCCAGGCGACCCCAGGCCGCACACCCTGGTGACCCCAGGCCGCATACCCAGGCCGCACACCCAGGCGACCCCAGGCCGCACACCCTGGTGACCCCAGGCCGCATACCCAGGCCGCACACCCAGGTCGCACACCCAAGCGACCCCATGCTGCACACACAGGCCGCACACCCAGGCGACCCCAGGCCGCACACCCAGGCTACACACCCAGGCCGCACACCCAGGCCGCATACCCAGGCCGCACACCCAGGCCGCACACCCAGGCTGCACACCCAGGCTACACATCCAGGCCGCAAACCCAGGCTGCACACCCAGGCGACCCCAGGCCGCACACCCAGGCCGCACATCTAGGCTGCACACTCAGGCTACACACCCAGGCCGCACACCCAGGCCGCACATCTAGGCTGCACACCCAGGCTACACACCCAGGCGACCCCAGGCCGCACACCCAGGCCGCACACCCAGGCCGCACATCTAGGCTGCACACCCAGGCTACACACCCAGGCCGCACACCCAGGCCGCATACCCAGGCCGCACATCCAGGCCGCACACCCAGGCTGCACACCCAGGCGACCCCGGGCCGCACACCCAGGCCGCACATCTGGGCTGCACACCCAGGCTACACACCCAGGCCGCACACCCAGGCCGCATACCCAGGCCGCATACCCAGGCCGCACACCCAGGCCGCACACCCTGGCTTCACACCCAGGCCGCACACCCAGGCTGCACACCCAGGCGACCCCAGGCCGCACACCCAGGCCGCACATCTAGGCTGCACACCCAGGCTACACACCCAGGCCGCACACCCAGGCCGCACACCCAGGCCGCACACCCAGGCTACACACCCAGGCCGCACACCCAGGCCGCACACCCAGGCTACACACCCAGGCCGTACACCCAGGCCGCACACCCAGGCCGCACACCCAGGCTACACACCCAGGCCGCACACCCAGGCCGCACACCCAGGCCGCACACCCAGGCTACACACCCAGGCCGCACACCCAGGCTACACATCCAGGCCGCACATCCAGGCTGCACACCCAGGCGACACCAGGCCGCACACCCAGGCAGCACACCCAGGCAGCACACCCAGGCCACACGCCCAGGCCGCACACCCAGGCCGTTCACCAAGGCCGCATACCCAGGCTGCACACCCAGGCTACACACCCAGGCCGCACACCCAGGCTGCACACTCAGGCGACCCCAGGCCGCACACCCAGGCCGCACATCCAGGCTGCACACCCAGGCCGCACACCCAGGCCGCACACCCAGGCCGCACACCCAGGCTGCACACCCAGGCTGCACACCCAGGCCGCACATCTAGGCTGCACACCCAGGCTACACACCCAGGCCGCACACCCAGGCCGCACATCTAGGCTGCACACCCAGGCTACACGCCCAGGCCGCATACCCAGGCCGCACACCCAGGCCGCACACCCAGGCTACACACCCAGGCCGCACACCCAGGCCGCATACCCAGGCCGCACTCCCAGGCCGCACACCCAGGCTGCACACCCAGGCTACACACCCAGGCCGCATACCCAGGCCGCACACCCAGGCCGCACATCTTGGCTGCACACCCAGGCTACACACCCAGGCCGCACACCCAGGTCGCACACCCAGGCCGCATACCCAGGCCGCACACCCAGGCCGCACACCCAGGCCGCACATCTAGGCTGCACACCCAGGCCGCACACCCAGGCTGCACACTCAGGCCGCATACCCAGGCCGCACATCTAGGCTGCACACCCAGGCCGCATACCCAGGCCGCACACTCAGGCCGCACACCCAGGCCGCACATCTAGGCTGCACACCCAGGCCGCACACCCAGGCTGCACACTCAGGCCGCACACCCAGGCTACACATCCAGGCCGCACACCCAGGCCGCATACCCAGGCCGCACACCCAGGCCGCACACCCAGGCCGCATACCCAGGCTGCACACCCAGGCCGCACATCTAGGCTGCACACCCAGGCTACACACCCAGGCCGCACACCCAGGCCGCACACCCAGGTCGCGCACCCAGGCCGCACATCCAGGCCGCACACCCAGGCTGCACACCCAGGCTACACACCCAGGCAACACACCCAGGCCGCACACCCAGGCCGCACACCCAGGCCGCATACCCAGGCCGCCCACCCAGGCCGCACACCCAGGCCGCACACCCAGGCCGCACACCCAGGCCGCACACCCAGGCTACACACCCAGGCCGCACACCCAGGCTACACATCCAGGCCGCACATCCAGGCTGCACACCCAGGCGACACCAGGCCGCACACCCAGGCAGCACACCCAGGCAGCACACCCAGGCCGCACACCCAGGCTGCACACCCAGGCCGCACACCCAGGCAGCACACCCAGGCAGCACACCCAGGCCACACGCCCAGGCCGCACACCCAGGCCGTTCACCAAGGCCGCATACCCAGGCTGCACACCCAGGCTACACACCCAGGCCGCACACCCAGGCTGCACACTCAGGCGACCCCAGGCCGCACACCCAGGCCGCACATCCAGGCTGCACACCCAGGCCGCACACCCAGGCCGCACACCCAGGCCGCACACCCAGGCTGCACACCCAGGCTGCACACCCAGGCCGCACATCTAGGCTGCACACCCAGGCTACACACCCAGGCCGCACACCCAGGCCGCACATCTAGGCTGCACACCCAGGCTACACGCCCAGGCCGCATACCCAGGCCGCACACCCAGGCCGCACACCCAGGCTACACACCCAGGCCGCACACCCAGGCCGCATACCCAGGCCGCACTCCCAGGCCGCACACCCAGGCTGCACACCCAGGCTACACACCCAGGCCGCATACCCAGGCCGCACACCCAGGCCGCACATCTTGGCTGCACACCCAGGCTACACACCCAGGCCGCACACCCAGGTCGCACACCCAGGCCGCATACCCAGGCCGCACACCCAGGCCGCACACCCAGGCCGCACATCTAGGCTGCACACCCAGGCCGCACACCCAGGCTGCACACTCAGGCCGCATACCCAGGCCGCACATCTAGGCTGCACACCCAGGCCGCATACCCAGGCCGCACACTCAGGCCGCACACCCAGGCCGCACATCTAGGCTGCACACCCAGGCCGCACACCCAGGCTGCACACTCAGGCCGCACACCCAGGCCGCACACCCAGGCTACACATCCAGGCCGCACACCCAGGCCGCATACCCAGGCCGCACACCCAGGCCGCACACCCAGGCCGCATACCCAGGCTGCACACCCAGGCCGCACATCTAGGCTGCACACCCAGGCTACACACCCAGGCCGCACACCCAGGCCGCACACCCAGGTCGCGCACCCAGGCCGCACATCCAGGCCGCACATCTAGGCTGCACACCCAGGCTACACACCCAGGCAACACACCCAGGCCGCACACCCAGGCCGCACACCCAGGCCGCATACCCAGGCCGCCCACCCAGGCCGCACACCCAGGCCGCACACCCAGGCTGCACACCCAGGCCGCACCCCCAGGCTGCACACCCAGGCGTCCCCAGGCCGTACACCCAGGCGACCCCAGGCCGCACACCCAGGCGACCCCAGGCCGCACACCCAGGCGACCCCAGACCGCACACCCAGGCTGCGCACCCAGGCGACCCCAGGCCGCACACAGAGGCCGCACACCGAGGCTGCACACCAAGGCGACCCCAGGCCGCACACCCAGGCCGCACACCCAGGCTGCACACCCAGGCGACCCCAGGCCGCACACCCAAGCGACCCCAGGTCGCACACCTAGGCTGCACACCCAGGCCGCACACCCAGGCCGTTCACCAAGGCCGCACACCCAGGCTACCCCATGTCGCACACACAGGCCGCACACCCAGGCGACCCCAGGCCGTACACCCAGACCGCACACCCACGCTGCACACCCAGACGACCCTAGGCCGCACACCCAGGCCGTACACCCAGGCGACCCCAGGCCGCACACCCAGGCCGCACACCTAGGCGACCCCAGGCCGCACACCCAGGCGACCCCAGGCCACACACCCAGGCTGCCCGCCCAGGCGACCCCAGGCCGCACACCCAGGCGACCCCAGGCCGCACACCCAGGCGACCCCAGGCCGCACACCCAGTCCGCACACCCATGCGACCCCAGGCCGCACACCCAGTCCGCACACCCACGCGACCCCAGGCCGCACACAGAGACCGCACTCCCAGGCCGCAAACACAGGCGACCCCAGGCCGCACACCCAGGCGACCCCAGGCCGCACACTCAGGCGACCCCAGGCCGCACACCCAGGCCGTACACTCAGGCGACCCCAGGCCGCGCACCCAAGCCGCACACCCAGACCGCACAACCAGGCGACCCCAGGCCGCACACCCAAGCCGCACACCCAGGCCTCACACCCAGGTGACCCCAGGCCGCACACCCTGGTGACCCCAGGCCGCATACCCAGGTCGCACACCCAGGCGAACCCAGGCTGCACACACAGGCCGCACACCAAGGCGACCCCAGGGAGTACACACAGGCGACCCCAGGTTGCACACCCAGGCCGCAAACCCAGCCGACCCCAGGGAGCACACCCAGGCGACCCCAGGCCGCACATCCAGGCTGCACACACAGGCGACCCTAAGAGGGGAAGGCTTGGGACGAGAGTCAGGCAGGACAGGAGAGAGAGGCTTGGGACGAGAGTCAGGCAGGACAGGAGAGAGAGGCTTGGGACGAGAGTCAGGTCTGTGTTATGGTTTCAGCTTCTGCTGAATTCCTTATAGAGTTAAGGACACGACATATGTAGACAGAATTGCCCAAACTCACCTCTATCTGCTACCGTCCACCAGACTGGGCCAAGAAATACGTATAAATGAGATTGATTCATCCCAAACTCGTTTTAATGGTTAATGATAATCCCGGGTTATATATATGATTCGACTATTATTAACATAAGTGTAAACATGGCAGATGATATTCAGTGTACATAATAACTGCTCTGGCTCTGTGTCGTGGCTTCACCAACTACCCAGTCACACCTAATATAAGCAATATATATGTTGACGTCCCTTTATCCCAATATCATTTCTTACGTTTATTTTCAGCAAAAATGTTTTGTATCTAATATAGAAATTTGGTGTAAGTATTTGTTGATTGTTCATCAGCAAGGCGTTGCATCTTTGTTATTAAAGTTCATTTCATACAATGGATCATGTTTTACATAACTGTGTCTATCCATACAGGTGGTACACTTCTCGGATAAAGATATATTTTTAAGAAATACGTTCTATCTAACATAGATATTATGTCTTATATAAATATCTTTAAAAGTTGTCGTGTGGGGCGATGTTTTAGAGTTTTGTATTAAAGTTGATCACTTGTAACTGATCAAGTATTACAAAGTTGTGTTCCTTCTTTTCTTCAACAGTATTGTCCACATTATCTGCCAAGTAGAGTGGTTGAGAGCAGTATTGTAGAGACGTAGTGTCACAGTTGGTTTGATCAAGTCCAGGACTTGGCGCCTCCATAATGACAACTTGTAGGTTATTTCCTTGTAATTATCTGTATGTCTTGTAACGTTGACCACCACACTAATGTGTGAGTTACTGATGTCTTCATAAACAGACTGGGAAGGACCCAGTCATCTGTTGATGTTGGAATTCCTTTGTATTTCCACAGGAGGCGATGCTGATCCTAAGTCAAGGTATTTCACAATCTAGGATTCCTTATGCCTTCTAGTTACTTATGTTTGGTATCTGATTCCATCCCAACACTCGATATCTATGGTGTGTAATTCTGTTTATCTTGATCACATCAATATAATCAATGGAAGTGCAGAGCATTTAACGAGGAGCGTAATATGAAGGAGAGGATGGAGGAGGAGGTGGTCCACTATGATGATAAACATGCTGAGTTCTGGCAACGTGTCGTCTATGGTGACGAAAACACCTTCACCTCAGATGGTCATCCACAAACATAACATTATGTTGGGCCTAACACCAGGCTACTCTCTCTCTCTCTCTCTCTCTCTCTCTCTCTCTCTCTCTCTCTCTCTCTCTCTCTCTCTCTCTCTCGTGGCTGTCTATTCCTAACAATATGTGCCTCAGCTTCATCCATATCCATAGATTGGTGTTGTCTGTAGGTTGGAGAATGCCTCACTACTGCAACGTAACTGAACGTCAAACAAATTGATGGAAATGCGTAACTACCTGCAGCCTTGTTATCCCACAACATAGTAACCACCTGCAGCCTTGTTATCCCACAACATAGTAACTATCTGCAGCCTTGTTATCCTACAATATAGTAACTACCTGCAGCCTTGTTATCCCACAGCATAGTAACTATCTGCAGCCTTGTTATCCTACAACATAGTAACTACCTGCAGCCTTGTTATCCCACAACATAGTAACCACCTGCAGCCTTGTTATCCCACAGCATAGTAACTATCTGCAGCCTTGTTATCCTACAACATAGTAACTACCTGCAGCCTTGTTATCCCACAGCATAGTAACTATCTGCAGCCTTGTTATCCTACAACATAGTAACTATCTGCAGCCTTGTTATCCTACAACATAGTAACTATCTGCAGCCTTGTTATCCTACAACATAGTAACTATCAGCAGCCTTGTTATCCTGCAACATAGTAACTATCTGCAGCCTTGTTATCCTACAACATAGTAACTATCTGCAGCCTTGTTATCCTACAACATAGTAACTACCTGCAGCCTTGTTATCCCACAGCATAGTAACTATCTGCAGCCTTGTTATCCTACAACATAGTAACTATCTGCAGCCTTGTTATCCTACAACATAGTAACTATCAGCAGCCTTGTTATCCTACAACATAGTAACTATCTGCAGCCTTGTTATCCTACAACATAGTAACTATCTGCTGCCTTGTTATCCTACAACATAGTAACTATCTGCGGCCTTGTTATCCTACAACATAGTAACTATCTGCAGCCTTGTTATCCTACAACATAGTAACTACCTGCAGGCTTGTTATCCCACAGCATAGTAACTATCTGCAGCCTTGTTATCCTACAACATAGTAACTATCTGCAGCCTTGTTATCCTACAACATAGTAACTATCAGCAGCCTTGTTATCCTACAACATAGTAACTATCTGCAGCCTTGTTATCCTACAACATAGTAACTATCTGCGGCCTTGTTATCCTACAACATAGTAACTATCAGCAGCCTTGTTATCCTACAACATAGTAACTATCTGCAGCCTTGTTATCCCACAACATAGTAACTATCTGCTGCCTTGTTATCCTACAACATAGTAACTATCTGCACCTTGTTATTCCACAACATAGTAACTCTCTGCAGCCTTGTTATCCTACAACATAGTAACTACCTGCAGCCTTGTTATCCTACAACATAGTAACTACCTGCAGCCTTGTTATTCCACAACATAGTAACTATCTGCAGCCTTGTTATCCTACAACATAGTAACTATCTGCAGCCTTGTTATTCCACAACATAGTAACTATCTGCAGCCTTGTTATCCTACAACATAGTAACTACTTGCAGCCTTGTTATTCCACAACATAGTAACTATCTGCAGCCTTGTTATCCTACAACATAGTAACTACCTGCAGCCTTGTTATTCCACAACATAGTAACTATCTGCAGCCTTGTTATCCTACAACATAGTAACTATCTGCAGCCTTGTTATTCCACAACATAGTAACTATCTGCACCTTGTTATCCTACAACATAGTAACTATCTGCTGCCTTGTTAGGTTTCTACTGTATATATGTCACACAACCGTAACTAGTTTAACATTCAGCAACACCTACACAAACGTTAATGATCAATAAAACCTCCATCATGATGTGGTATGTTTGACATACACACTTCACTATCACTTATACCGTCACAGTGGACGAGTCTGAACGATTAATTATCGTGCCCTGGCAACCTACCGGACGCACTGGGACGGTGCCAGGTCACGATGATTAAACCTTCACACTCGTCCACCATGACTATAGATGGGTTAATGATGTGTGGCTACTGTATGTTGCCACATGTGCCACACCTGCAACGACCCCGGACGGACCCGTGCTGCTGCTGCTGCTGCTGTCATCGCCGGTGGTGTAGAGACGTGGCACCACAGCGACCGACCGACGCCGTCCTGGAGTACACGTCACATGGTGACGTCAGCCATGTCTGAGGCTGGACTGTGTTAGCACAGCGCCAGGATATACTCGTTGTTTATATATTAATAAAGATGTGAAGCAGGTCTTACTTTGGTTTTCCTGAACATATGACACAATATATTGTAAATATAGTATTATATTACCTGAGCGTAATAGAGTATATGATTTTGCCTAACAATCATATTGTAATGATGGCCAGTCAGCGACCAACCATACATAATTGTCATACACGTGAGGTGTTTGGTCACGTGATTAGATCCATGATGTGTGTGTGCGTGTGTGTGTGTGTGGGTAATAAGCACATGACGTCATCCGTTGATCACATTATCGGCACACAAAGATAGGCCTGTATACGTCACCATTGTGAATCACGTGACCCACTGGTCTCCCATGATAAATGCCCAAATTGTATGCCCAAATGTGTGTTTATTAAACATATTTAACAAGGGAATGGGTAGTTGGCGTATTGAAACCCCCCGACATCGGGGCTACCAACATGTGCAAACCGACACAAATATTTTTCAGTGATTTCGTAGTGTGTTCCCAAATGTTTCACTCTAGTAAAACCGATACTTTTGTGATGTGTGTACAACGCGTCTTAATAACATGATTTTTATGGTTCAAAATACAAGGAGGGAAATTTAAACCACTTAGCTAGCCTTTAAATACTGAGATATACAAACAAAAAGTTAAATGTATTAAGAAATAACGAGGGGAGGGTCTTTGGGAAAGGGCAAAATGGGGGTAGGGCAAGGTGGGCACCGCGCCAGACACCAATGTTTTTAATGGTCTATCTGCAGTGCATTACACCCAAAAAGCTCCTCCCCCAGGGGTTAGTGTGTCATTTCACTCCCCCCAGGGGTTTTTGGTGTCATTCTCACTCCCCACGGTGTTTTGTGGTTCATGTCTACTCCCCACAGGGGTTGGGTGTCATGTCTCAACCCCCCCCGGTTTAGTGGGGTCATGTCTCCTCCCCCACATGTTATGGTGTCAGTCTCACTCCCCAGGTGTTAGTGGTTCTGTTCAATCCCCACAGGTGTAGTGGGGTCAGTCTCATCCCCCCAAAGGGTTAGTGGTGTCAGTCTCACTCCCCAAGGGGTTAGTGGTTCATTCTCAAAACCCCCCAGGGGATGGGGTCATGTCTCCTCCCCCCAGGTGGTTTTGTGGTTATTCCACCCCCCCCCAAAAGGTGTTGTGGGGTCCCCCCCCCCACAGGTGGGGGGGGGCAAACCCCCCCCCCCACTTTTGTGGGTGGGCATGTCTAATCCCCAAGGGGGTTTATGGTGTCTGCTCACCCCCACAGGGGTTTTTGGGGGCATGCTCAAACCCCTTTTGGGTGGGCTGTCTCACTCCCCACAGGTGTTGTGGGTCTGTCTCCCCCCCGGGGGTTGTGGGGTCATTCTCAACCCCCCCATTTTTTTGGGGTATTCTCAACCCCCAGGGTTATTGTCATGTCTCAATCCCCACAGGGGTTAGTGGTGTCATTCTCACTCCCCCCCAAGTTTAGTGGGTCAGCCACTCCCCAAGGGTTAGTGGTTCTGTCCCACTCCCCAAGGTGTTATGGGGTTTAACTCACTCCCCACGGTGTTTGGTGTCAGTTCCTCCCCACAGGGTTAGTGGTGTATATCTCACTCCCCCAGGGTTTTGTGGTGTCATGTCTCAATCCCCACAGGTTTTGGGGGTTATTTAAAATATTTCCACAATGGGTCGTCTACGTGTAGTTCTTAATTTAACAATATCCCCCGATGACCGTAAACCGTTTACCTTCTCCCTTTTAAGATCCAGAATGACAAAGTTCCCCCTCCCTGATCCGGCTACTGAACCCTCGGGGGTTTTATGCTTCCTCCCCCGATTTAAGCCCCCACACTTGATTATATGGACATAAATATTATAGTCATGTGGGCGGTATGATAACTGTGTATGGGGGGTTTGGCTATTTTTTGTCTTTTTTTGCGCATTCGCTGACGCGGAAACACCAAAGTTAATATATAAAAAGAATAGTAAAATTGATTATATTTTTATAAAATATATATTATTTTTAATATAATAAATATATTTTTTTTATATATAAATTTATATATATATAATATTATTTCCTGGAAAAGGGAGAAAGAATACTCCCCCGTATTTCCCCGCGTGTCTAAAGGGGCTAAAAGGGGGGGGAGCGGGTGGGGTGGAAAACCCCCCCTCTCTTTTTTTTTTTATTTTCCAAAAGAAGGAAAAGAGAAAGGGGGCCCGGTAGGATTTTCCCCTAAGCCCAGTCCCTGTTCTTAACCCTACCTCGCAAACGCGGGAACTGCGAATAGTATAAAATTAAAATTATATATATAATTTTTTAATATTAATATAATTATATAAAATTTTTTAAAAATTTAAATATATATTAAAATATATAATATATTTATTTTTTTTTTTTTTTTTTTTTTTTTTTTTTTCCACGTTTTCGAGGTAGCGCAAGAAACAGCGAAAAA